>NC_091180.1:43622688-43730188 GCF_040958095.1 Procambarus clarkii | reverse complement strand
CTGGGAGTATGGGTTCGAGTCACTTCTGGGGTGTGAGTTTTCAGTTGCATATGTCCTGGGGACCATTCAGGCTTGTTCGCATTTGTGTTCCTCACGTGTGCCCCAAAGAATGAGGTGATTTGGTAAAATGCTATGCCCAAGATAACTATCCGAGTGCCGGCGGTGGGGTGGTTCATATAGCCTCGGCTATCACCTCATTTTGTCCGGTCGTGATGGTCAAGTGGATTAAGGCGTCTTGTACATACCAGTTGCGTTGCTTCTGGGAGTATGGGTTCGAGTCACTTCTGGGGTGTGAGTTTTCAGTTGCATATGTCCTGGGGACCATTCAGGCTTGTTCGCATATATATATATATATATATATATATATATATATATATATATATATATATATATATATATATATATATATATATATATATGGGCGCCACAGGGAACGGACGCTTGGAGGAGGCTCTGCCAGTCATGTGCCATTATCTAGTGACACCCTGACCCCACGGGGCCCAGACTCAACAGTGTGCAGTGTGAACATCCTGGGAAGGTGTGAGAGTGGCGGGAAGTGTCCAGGGTGAACTATCGCAACCAAAAACAATCAAACAAGTGGATTGGCAGTGTGGAATCGTTTGAACTGCAGTGAGGGCCAACAAGGGCGCCCTGAGGGGCTCCCTCGGTTATGGTGGTGGGGGTGGGGGATGGGGGGATGGGGTGTTGTTGTGCGGTCAGTCGAGGGGGTGACCCATGTGTAAGTGTTTATGAAAATATCCCTGAAAAATAGATACCTCGGCTCCCGGGAAACAGATATGGTGTTTTAAGTGCATCGAGTCCACAGTGAACCAGATTATATTGTGCAGTGATATATCACGAAATTATACAAACGTGTTAGTGTCACCCCTCTGACCCCCCCCCCCCCTCCCCATACCCGCTAGTGTGTACCGTCACCCAACCCAAGAGCCACCCTCTCCCCCCTGCCGCACCCCCAACCGCGACCGCTACCTCCCTGTGTCCACCCCCTCACGCCATTTCCACCCGCCCAGCCCCCGCCCGGCGCCCGCCCAGCCCCTGCCCAGCGCCCCCCCCCGGCGCCCGCCCAGCGCCCGCCCAGCCCCTGCCCAGTGCCTGTCCAGCGCCCGCCCAGCGCCCGTCTAGCACCCGCCCAGCACCCGCCCAGCGCCTGCCCAGCGCCCGCCGATATCGCAGGTCACGACTGACAGCCAGGCTTCTCTCAGCCAAGAGGAGCCATCAATCGACGACAGGTATGACACATGTCAAGTGTGTGACAAGGTGTGGAGACTCAAGCGTAACGGAGATGTGCGCAAACATGCTCACAACGGAACCGATTGTCCGGGTATGTGGCGCCCTCCCAAGGAGGGTATCAATCAAGGCCCCACTCCGGCAGTCAGGGAAAACACCTCCAACAGCCTCATTTCGACAGAGAATCTACTAGAAGCCATCAAAGCAACATCGGTTGGAACCTTGCAGCACATCCCCAAAGCTTCCCGGCCCCAGGCAGCAGCCAAACTATCCAGCCTCTTGAAAAAGGTCAATGACTCCCCCGGAACTATCCAAGCATGGCACAATCTTCTCCTGTTTGGAAACATATGCCTAGCTGTCCCTGCAAGGAGAGACAAATCACTAGCTTCCTCGGTCAATATGGCTATAAATAGTTTTCCTAGAGAGGACAACCAGGCACCCCTCCCCACCCGTGTGAAAAACACCCACCGCAGGAAAGGTATCAACAGCTGAACCGAGGCATCCAAAATCAGAGCAACAGTCAGCAAGAAAATAGAAGAAGGCAACACAATAGGGGCGATCAGAGTCATCACCAGTGAAGACACAGTTGCCACCAGGGATGCCGATACAGCACAAGCCCTGAGGGAAAAACACCCACCCAGAGCTCCTCGTGATGACAGTGTTCTCCTAGTCGGTGTCACCAGAGCAGAACCCCTGTGTGTGCTCGAATCCATGGTGCATAAAGCAGCTTTATCCTTCCCACCAGGATCAGCAGGTGGGTTCACAGGACTACGACCCAACCACATCCAACAAATGCTCAACCCTGCACTGGGAGACCATTTGCACAGGGCCTCCTGGTGGAACTAACTAGATTCGCCAACACATGTCTAGCTGGCAACATACCAGAGACCATACGGCCTCTCTTTTTTGGCGCTACCCTCTGTGCCCTGAGGAAAAAAGATGGAGGAATCAGACCGATAGCTGTGGGCAATTCACACCGGCGTCTCGTCGCTAAGGCTGCTGCTAGAGCAGTTAGTCAGGCAGTAGCCGACATGCTGAAGCCAAAACAGCTTGGGTTTGGCATTCCCCAAGGGTGTGAGGCAGCGGCTCATGCATCTAGAGCCTACATTGCCAACATTACGAATGAAAAAGCCCTGATAAAGCTGGACTTCAAAAATGCTTTCAATCTGGTTAGAAGGGATGCAGTACTCAGTGCAGTTCATCGCCTTTTCCTTCCCTCTACCCGTTTGTAAACTCATGCTACAGCAAGAATCTAACTCTGCTTTTTGGGGAACATGAAATTGAATCACAAGAAGGTGTCCAACAGGGTGACCCCCTTGCTCCTTTTCTTTTCTGTCTAGTTATCAAAAAAGTCACCGATAACCTGCCCAGTGAGCTCAACATTTGGTTTTTGGATGATGGTTATCTTGAGGTTATATTGAGATGATTTCGGGGCTTTAGTGTCCCCGCGGCCCGGTCCTCGACCAGGCCTCCACCCCCAGGAAGCAGCCCGTGACAGCTGACTAACTCCCAGGTACTTATTTACTGCTAGGTAACAGGGGCATTCAGGGTGAAAGAAACTTTGCCCATTTGTTTCTGCCTCGTGCGGGAATCGAACCCGCGCCACAGAATTATGAGCCCTGCGCGCTATCCACCAGGCTACGAGGCCCCTGTAGTACTCTAGTACTACATAACTGGCAGCTATGGTACTCTAGCTGGCTCCCCAGCCTCACTCTTGGACGACATAAGAATAATTCAGGAGCAAGGAGCAAGCCTAGGCCTCACCCTGAACCCTTCCAAGTGCGAAATAACCTCCACCAACCAGCACATAAGAGAGCAAATAAAGGTTGTTTTGCCTGACATTCATACAACCAACCCTGAGGACAGCACACTCCTAGGTGCTCCTCTTGGAAGGAATGCCATCGACGGGGTCCTTGGTAAGAAGATAACTGATCTGAAGAGGATGAACGAGAGGATTGAAGACATCGATGCTCATGATGCACTTTACCTCATCACCAGATGCTTGTCCCTCCCCAGGCTGACCTACTTTCTAAGATGTTCGTCATCTTTCAACAATATTAAATTAGAAGAGTACGACAGCGTGCTGAAATCAACACTAGAAAAAGCCCTCAATCTTTCCCTCAGCGACATACAGTGGAAACAGGCCTCCCTTCCTGTTAGACTCTAGGGCCTTGGCGTGCGCACAGCAACACAAATTGCTGTACCAGCGTTCCTGTCCTCTTCAGTGGGGTCTGACAACTTGGTGAAGGAAATCCTACCTGAGCACCTAGTTCAACAGGCAGGGGTACATGATCCCAGCTTTACAGACTGCACAACCAAATGGGTCTCTCTCGCAGGACCAGCACCCAAACCACCGCCTTCTGAAGCCCATAAGCAATCCAGCTGGGATTGCCCCATTGCCGACCAAGAAGCTGCGACAACACCACATGACACTGCCCGACTTAGAGCTGTAGCAGCTCCCCATGCAGGTGATTTCCTATTAGCAACCCCAATGTCAGCAACCGGCACCTGTCTCTCACCTCAGGCCCTCCAAATTGCCGTGGCTCTCCGCCTCGCTGCCCCAATCCACACCGAATACAGGTGTATTTGCAGCGAGGCAGAGGCTGACAGATACGGACGGCATGGCCTTCTCTGCTAAAGGACAGGAGGATGGCATGCAAGACACGGCGAGGTCAATGAAATAATTAAAAGAAGCCTTACCACAGCCGGTTGTCCAGCAGAGAGAGAGAGCCCCATTACCTAATGTCCCGCAACTCTGATGAGCCTGTCGGTTGCCCAGACGGAATCACGGTGAACCCCTGGAAGAATGGTAGACAGTTGGTGTGGGACTACACTTGCGTTTCAACTTTAGCCAATACCTATGTTGACTTCAGTGCTACACAAGCAGGAGGAGCTGCCAATCACCGGGAAGCGGCTAAGTCACGTAAATACAGAGACCTTGAGCACCACTACAATTTTGTCCCCATTGCCTCAGAGACACTTGGTGCCTGGGGTAAAAGTGCTGCTAGCTTTTTGAAGGAGTTGGGGTCTAAGCTAATCGAAACAACTAGAGACCCTAGAGCTGCCAGTTTTCTTTTTCAGCGCCTTAGTGTGGCAATCCAGAGAGGAAATGCTCACTGCATCCATGGTTCCTGCCCGCCATATGAGGAGCTGGAGGAGCTGTTCAACTTGTGACAAGCAGCCTTGTACCCTGCATGTAATCAATATTGTAACTTTTTTGTGTAATGACATTTTCAAATAAAGTTAGATAAATATACACACATACCAAAAGAATAGGGGTGGTAGGAGAAGAAAATATCAAAGTGTTCAGTGAAGATCCACAAGGTCTTCTCTGAGTACTCTTTATTTTCTTCTCCGAGGCTATGGGTCCCTACAATTGCACCAGAGGTGGTACCCCTTCTAGGTTAAAAAAAAAAAAAAATTATATATATATATATATATATATATATATATATATATATATATATATATATATATATATATATATATATATATATATATATATATATATGTCGTACCTAATAGCCAGAACGCACTTCTCTGCCTACTATGCAAGGCCCGATTTGCCTAATAAGCCAAGTTTTCATGAATTAATGATTTTTCGACCACCTAACCTACCTAACCTAACCTAACCTAACTTTTTCGGCTACCTAACCGAACCTAACCTATAAAGATAGGTTAAGTTAGGTTAGGTAGGGTTGGTTAGGTTCTGTCATATATCTACGTTAATTTTAACTCCAATAATTTTTTTTTACCTCATACGTAATGAAATGGGTAGCTTTATCATTTCATAAGAAAAAAATTAGAGAAAATATATTAATTCAGGAAAACTTGGCTTATTAGGCAAATCGGGCCTTGCATAGTTGGCTGAGAAGTGCGTTCTGGCTATTAGGTACGACATATATATATATATATATATATATATATATATATATATATATATATATATATATATATATATATATATATATATATATATGTCGTACCTAGTAGCCAGAACTCACTTCTCAGCCTACTATGCAAGGCCCGATTTGCCTAATAAGCCAAGTTTTCCTGAATTAATATATTTTCTATAATATTTTTCTTATGAAATGATAAAGCTGCCCTTTTCACTATGTATGAGGTCAATTTTTTTTTATTGGAGTTAAAATTAACGTAGATATATGACCGAACCTAACCAACCCTACCTAACCTAACCTAACCTATCTTTATAGGTAAGGTTAGGTTAGGTAGCCAAAAAAAGCTAGGTTAGGTTAGGTTAGGTAGGTTAGGAAGACGAAAAAACATTAATTCATGAAAACTTGGCTTATTAGGCAAATCGGGCCTTGCATAGTAGGCTGAGAAGGGAGTTCTGGCTTCTAGGTACGACATATATATATATATATATATATATATATATATATATATATGTCGTACCTAGTAGCCAGAACTCACTTCTCAGCCTACTATTCAAGGCCCAATTTGCCTAATAAGACAAGTTTTCCTGAATTAATATATTTACTATAATTTTTTTCTTATGAAATGATAAAGCAACCCTTTTCTCTATGTATGAGGTCAATTTTTTTTTATTGGAGTTAAAATTAACGTAGATATATGACCGAACCTAACCAACCCTACCTAACCTAACCTAACCTATATTTATAGGTAAGGTTAGGTTAGGTAGCCAAAAAAAGCTAGGTTAGGTTAGGTTAGGTAGGTTAGGTAGACGAAAAAACATTAATTCATGAAAACTTGGCTTATTAGGCAAATCGGGCCTTGAATAGTAGGCTGAGAAGTGCGTTCTGGCTATTAGGTACGACATATATATATATATATATATATATATATATATATATATATATATATATGTCGTACCTAGTAGCCAGAACGCACTTCTCAGCCTACTATGCAAGGCCCGATTTGCCTAATAAGCCAAGTTTTCCTGAATTAATATATTTTCTCTTACTTTTTTCTTATGAAATGATAAAGCTACCCATTTCAATATGTATGAGGTCAATTTTTTTTATTGGAGTTAAAATTAACGTAGATATATGACCGAACCTAACCAACCCTACCTAACCTAACCTAACCTATCTTTATAGGTTAGGTTAGGTTAGGTAGCCAAAAAAGTTAGGTTAGGTTAGGTTAGGTAGGTTAGGTAGTCGAAAAACAATTAATTCATGAAAACTTGGCTTATTAGGCAAATCGGGCCTTGCATAGTAGGCTGAGAAGTGCGTTCTGGCTACTAGGTACGACATATATATATATATATATATATATATATATATATATATGTCGTACCTAATAGCCAGAACGCACTTCTCAGCCTACTATTCAAGGCCCGATTTGCCTAATAAGCCAAGTTTTCATGAATTAATGTTTTTTCGTCTACCTAACCTACCTAACCTAACCTAACCTAGCTTTTTTTGGCTACCTAACCTAACCTTACCTATAAATATAGGTTAGGTTAGGTTAGGTAGGGTTGGTTAGGTTCGGTCATATATCTACGTTAATTTTAACTCCAATAAAAAAAAATTGACCTCATACATAGAGAAAAGGGTTGCTTTATCATTTCAAAAGAAAAAAATTATAGTAAATATATTAATTCAGGAAAACTTGGCTTATTAGGCAAATCGGGCCTTGAATAGTAGGCTGAGAAGTGAGTTCTGGCTACTAGGTACGACATATATATATATATATATATATATATATATATATATATATATATATATATATATATATATATGTCGTACCTAGTAGCCAGAACTCACTTCTCAGCCTACTATGCAAGGCCCGATTTGCCTAATAAGCCTAGTTTTCATGAATTAATGTTTTTTCGACAACCTAACCTACCTAACCTAACCTAACCTAACGTTTTCGGCTACCTAACCTAACCTAACCTATAAAGATAGGTTAGGTTAGGTTAGGTAGGGTTGGTTAGGTTCGGTCATATATCTACGTTAATTTTAACTCCAATAAAAAAAATTGACCTCATACATAATGAAATAGGTAGCTTTATCATTTCATAAGAAAAAAATTAGAGAAAATATATTAATTCAGTAAAACTTGGCTTATTAGGCAAATCGGGCCTCGCATAGTAGGCTGAGAAGTGAGTTCTGGCTACTAGGTACGACATATATATATATATATATACGACATATATATATCCATATATATATATATATATATATATATCCATTTACGCTCGAGATGACTATGGAGAGCCGCGCATGGGCAATCGGGAAGAGGAGGAAGACGCGAGAACGTGACCAGTCACCACACGACTCGGACGCCTTTAGTAGCGTGCAAAACAGAGCTACGTTTCGATCGTGCTTATTTCGCTCCCACAAACAATAGAGCGGTGCCACGTCATTTGGCACATCTAGCCGTGTCCCAGAGCTAGTATATCTGCAATTCTATAGTCAGCGCCCTTCAAGCAGCAGCTGGAGGACGAAGGATTGCACAGTTCTCTACATCAACGGACACGCGGCTCGGCAACTATTATTTCCTGTTTGTTACCATGTGGCCACAGTTAACATTTAGGCTAGTTGTCGTTATGCCGTATATAAAATAACAAAATCCCGTACGTGTCTTTAGCAGTTTTATAATCTAAATATGCGATTATATTCATTATTTCTGCAGAAGAAATTTACAGTGCTTGAACATAAATTGTACAGATATTTGCAGGAGGTTTCTACAATGATCATCATACATTTAGGAAGATTTCCTTAATTTAGGATGTACTTGTAGTTTGTTATGTAGAAGATTTCTACAATGTAATTGCCTTCCAGCTCCGAGTCGACGTCAACCGAAGTGCTAGGCTTCCCCATCCTCACGTGCAACAATTTGCCCTGTGCAACACGTCATCGGTGGAACGTGGCAACTGATTACACCTCTCTAGTTTTACAGCTAAGCTGTTCATGTTTACTCGTAGTAATAACTCCGTAGTTATATTAGTGATCTCCCGAGATCAATTATACTAACCCATTGATTAACCACATACTCTACTATTCTATCCAGTAGTATATTGAGGTGCCTTTACCTCTTAATTAATATTATATAATCAACTTTATTTACTTTCATAATTTATTTACTCTGGTGAGGAACCAGCACCAGAATAATGCTAGGGATGCATTAATCTTTTAGCATGTAACCTCCCAATTTTGTGCAGGTTAATTTGTCTCCCTTTACATAAGAAATATAGTTTCACTAAGATCCATAGGACACTAGTTCTTGGTATCAGTTTCATCCATTGTCTCATTTTGTTTTCCACTTTTTCTCAAAAAGTGGTGGTCCTTCACAGCTATCGAATTGTTTTATTTTAATTACAAATTATTGGAGTCAGATTTTCCCACACGAGGGGTGTAGCCAGCCCGTGTGCGCCGCCTTGCTCCCAGTGCTATTGCACCTCACCCAGCCGCACGTTCTGTCTTCTTCACACCCTTCTCTGTCTCTCGCCTTGTTTCTCTGTTTCTTCCTGTCTGTCTCTGCCTCACTCTTTCTGTTTCTGCCTCTCTGTCTCGGTCTCTGCCTCTGTCTCTCTGTCTCTGCCTCTGCCTCTCTATCTCGGTCTCTGCCACTCTGCCTCTGTCTCTTCATTTCTATCTCTTTGTCTCTGTCTCTGCCTCTATGTCTCTGCCTCTCTGTCTCTTCCCCTCTGTCTCTGCCCCTCTGTCTCTACCTCTATGCCTCTGCCTCTCTGTCTCTGCCTCTATGTCTCTGCCTCTCTGTCTCTGCCTCTTTCTCTGCCCCTCTGTCTCTGCCTCTCTGTCTCTGCCTCTTCATCTCTGTCTCTGCCCCTCTGTCTCTGCCTCTCTGTCTCTGCCTCTTCATCTCTGTCTCTGTCTCTGCCTCTATGTCTCTGCCTCTCTGTCTCTGCCCCTCTATCTCTGCCTCTCTATTTCTGCCTCTGCCTCTCTGTCTCTGCCCCTCTATCTCTGCCTCTCTGTTTCTGCCTCTGTCTCTCTCTCTCGGTCCCTGCCACTCTGCCTCTGCCTCTGTCTCTTCATCTCTGTCTCTTTCTCTCTGTCTCTGCCTCTATGTCTCTGCCTCTCTGTCTCTTTCCCTCTGTCTCTTTCCCTCTGTCTCTGCCCCTCTGTCTCTACCTCTATGTCTCTGCCTCTCTGTCTCTTCCCCTCTGTCTCTGCCCCTCTGTCTCTGCCCCTCTGTCTCTGCCCCTCTGTCTCTACCTCTATGTCTCTGCCTCTCTGTCTCTGCCTCTCTGTCTCTGCCTCTATGTCTCTGCCTCTCTGTCTCTGCCCCTCTGTCTCTGCCTCTCTGCCTCTTCATCTCTATCTCTGCCTCTCTCCTCTCTTTCTTCTCATTCCTCTTCTCTATCTCTCTCTCTCTCCTTCTGTCTCTCTCCCTTTGTTTCTCACCTCTCTCTCTGTCTGCCTCTCCATCTCTCTCCTTTTCTCCCTGTCTGTCAATATTTTTCTAAATGCAGTAAATGTAATTATACCTAATAATTCCAATAATTAATAATTAAAATCAACATTTTAAAAATCGTTGCTCTAAAACATTATATCGTAACATTTAAAACACTTTATATTAAAACATTATGGCATCACGTTTATAATCGTAGTTACCATTTCTCAAAACTTGTGTATGAAACATAATTTAAAACATGAATAAAACAATCAAATGTCGTTTTAAAAATATTTTGTACAAGGGAAAATGTAAGGTGGGCAGCCAGTACCAGCCTCAGTATTTCCACTTACCTAACCAATACTCTGTGGAGGCGTTACCGAAGCCGGTCCTGTAGGCCACCCAGTCTCTGGCGAAGTTCACCGCAGGAACAACTTTATTGTCTCTCCGGAGTAACACCGTCCATCCTCCTGAAGAACAAGTCATTGTTAGGTTCACAATGACACATAACTCCTGAGAACTTTATGAAACACTTTGTTTATATTATTATCAGGAAAAAATCCATAACTTAAATTCCATAAAAATTCCACATGAAGAAGTGTGATCATTTCATCTCTCAATTCTAACAATTACCAGTAATTTAGGAAATGTTAAATTTTCAAAATGGCACCTCTAATGTTACCAGTGTTTCCCATGGTGGGTGATAGTGGTGCTGGTAGTGTCACCATGGTGGGTGATAGTGGTGCTGGTAGTGTCACCATGGTGGGTGATAGTGGTGCTGGTAGTGTCACCATGGTGGGTGATAGTGGTGCTGGTAGTGTCACCATGGTGGGTGATAGTGGTGCTGGTAGTGTCACCATGGTGGGTGATAGTGGTGCTGGTAGTGTCACCATGGTGGGTGATAGTGGTGCTGGTAGTGTCACCATGGTGGGTGATAGTGGTGCTGGTAGTGTCACCAGTGTTTCCCATGGTGGGTGATAGTGGTGCTGGTAGTGTCACCATGGTGGGTGATAGTGGTGCTGGTAGTGTCACCATGGTGGGTGATAGTGGTGCTGGTAGTGTCACCATGGTGGGTGATAGTGGTGCTGGTAGTGTCACCATGGTGGGTGATAGTGGTGCTGGTAGTGTCACCATGGTAGGTGATAGTGGTGCTGGTAGTGTCACCATGGTGGGTGATAGTGGTGCTGGTAGTGTCACCATGGTGGGTGATAGTGGTGCTGGTAGTGTCACCATGGTGGGTGATAGTAGTGCTGGTAGTGTCACCATGGTGGGTGATAGTGGTGCTGGTAGTGTCACCATGGTGGGTGATAGTGGTGCTGGTAGTGTCACCATGGTGGGTGATAGTGGTGCTGGTAGTGTCACCATGGTGGGTGATAGTGGTGCTGGTAGTGTCACCATGGTGGGTGATAGTGGTGCTGGTAGTGTCACCATGGTGGGTGATAGTGGTGCTGGTAGTGTCACCATGGTGGGTGATAGTGGTGCTGGTAGTGTCACCATGGTGGGTGATAGTGGTGCTGGTAGTGTCACCATGGTGGGTGATAGTGGTGCTGGTAGTGTCACCATGGTGGGTGATAGTGGTGCTGGTAGTGTCACCATGGTGGGTGATAGTGGTGCTGGTAGTGTCACCAGTGTTTCCCATGGTGGGTGATAGTGGTGCTGGTAGTGTCACCATGGTGGGTGATAGTGGTGCTGGTAGTGTCACCATGGTGGGTGATAGTGGTGCTGGTAGTGTCACCATGGTGGGTGATAGTGGTGCTGGTAGTGTCACCATGGTGGGTGATAGTGGTGCTGGTAGTGTCACCATGGTAGGTGATAGTGGTGCTGGTAGTGTCACCATGGTGGGTGATAGTGGTGCTGGTAGTGTCACCATGGTGGGTGATAGTGGTGCTGGTAGTGTCACCATGGTAGGTGATAGTGGTGCTGGTAGTGTCACCATGGTGGGTGATAGTGGTGCTGGTAGTGTCACCATGGTGGGTGATAGTGGTGCTGGTAGTGTCACCATGGTGGGTGATAGTGGTACTGGTAGTGTCACCATGGTGGGTGATAGTGGTACTGGTAGTGTCACCATGGTGGGTGATAGTGGTGCTGGTAGTGTCACCATGGTGGGTGATAGTGGTGCTGGTAGTGTCACCATGGTGGGTGATAGTGGTGCTGGTAGTGTCACCATGGTGGGTGATAGTGGTGCTGGTAGTGTCACCATGGTGGGTGATAGTGGTGCTGGTAGTGTCACCATGGTGGGTGATAGTGGTGCTGGTAGTGTCACCATGGTGGGTGATAGTGGTGCTGGTAGTGTCACCATGGTGGGTGATAGTGGTGCTGGTAGTGTCACCGTGGTGGGTGATAGTGGTGCTGGTAGTGTCACCATGGTGGGTGATAGTGGTGCTGGTAGTGTCACCATGGTAGGGTGATAGTGGTGCTGGTAGTGTCACCATGGTGGGTGATAGTGGTGCTGGTAGTGTCACCATGGTGGGTGATAGTGGTGCTGGTAGTGTCACCATGGTGGGTGATAGTGGTGCTGGTAGTGTCACCATGGTGGGTGATAGTGGTGCTGGTAGTGTCACCATGGTGGGTGATAGTGGTGCTGGTAGTGTCACCATGGTGGGTGATAGTGGTGCTGGTAGTGTCACCATGGTGGGTGATAGTGGTGCTGGTAGTGTCACCGTGGTGGGTGATAGTGGTGCTGGTAGTGTCACCATGGTGGGTGATAG
The DNA here is from genome assembly GCF_040958095.1 of Procambarus clarkii. Taxonomy (NCBI): domain Eukaryota; kingdom Metazoa; phylum Arthropoda; class Malacostraca; order Decapoda; family Cambaridae; genus Procambarus; species Procambarus clarkii. The sequence goes on along the minus strand of NC_091180.1, from coordinate 43,717,886 downwards.
TGGTGCTGGTAGTGTCACCATGGTAGGTGATAGTGGTGCTGGTAGTGTCACCATGGTGGGTGATAGTGGTGCTGGTAGTGTCACCATGGTGGGTGATAGTGGTGCTGGTAGTGTCACCATGGTGGGTGATAGTGGTGCTGGTAGTGTCACCATGGTGGGTGATAGTGGTGCTGGTAGTGTCACCATGGTAGGTGATAGTGGTGCTGGTAGTGTCACCATGGTGGGTGATAGTGGTGCTGGTAGTGTCACCATGGTGGGTGATAGTGGTGCTGGTAGTGTCACCATGGTGGGTGATAGTGGTGCTGGTAGTGTCACCATGGTGGGTGATAGTAGTGCTGGTAGTGTCACCGTGGTGGGTGATAGTGGTGCTGGTAGTGTCACCATGGTGGGTGATAGTGGTACTGGTAGTGTCACCGTGGTGGGTGATAGTGGTGCTGGTAGTGTCACCATGGTGGGTGATAGTGGTGCTGGTAGTGTCACCATGGTGGGTGATAGTGGTGCTGGTAGTGTCACCATGGTGGGTGATAGTGGTGCTGGTAGTGTCACCATGGTGGGTGATAGTGGTGCTGGTAGTGTCACCGTGGTGGGTGATAGTGGTGCTGGTAGTGTCACCATGGTGGGTGATAGTGGTACTGGTAGTGTCACCATGGTGGGTGATAGTGGTGCTGGTAGTGTCACCATGGTGGGTGATAGTGGTGCTGGTAGTGTCACCATGGTGGGTGATAGTGGTGCTGGTAGTGTCACCGTGGTGGGTGATAGTGGTGCTGGTAGTGTCACCATGGTGGGTGATAGTGGTACTGGTAGTGTCACCATGGTGGGTGATAGTGGTGCTGGTAGTGTCACCATGGTGGGTGATAGTGGTGCTGGTAGTGTCACCATGGTGGGTGATAGTGGTGCTGGTAGTGTCACCATGGTGGGTGATAGTGGTGCTGGTAGTGTCACCATGGTGGGTGATAGTGGTGCTGGTAGTGTCACCATAGTGGGTGATAGTGGTGCTGGTAGTGTCACCATGGTGGGTGATAGTGGTGCTGGTAATGTCACCATAGTGGGTGATAGTGGTGCTGGTAGTGTTAATGTTAGTGTTAATAATTAATTATTAATTATAAACCACCAACACCCGGCACCTGTGGGCCAGGCCGGCGCCGGACACCGGCACCCCGCTGGGAGAAGCAGCCAGAAAACCTTCACAATCCATCAACTGTCCTGTGACCCAAGGCGTCGTAACAACAATCTGGTCCGTTGGATAGGAAGAGAAGGGGATCCTGGGGCTCCCAGACGGAGCAGGGGTCCAGACGGAGCAGGGGTCCAGACGGAGCAGGGGTCCAGACGGAGCAGGCGTCCAGACGGAGCAGGGGTCCAGACGGAGCAGGGGTCCAGACGGAGCAGGGGTCCAGACGGAGCAGGGGTCCAGACGGAGCAGGGGGTCCAGACGGAGCAGGGGTCCAGACGGAGCAGGGGTCCAGACGGAGCAGGGGTCCAGACGGAGCAGGGGTCCAGACGGAGCAGGGGTCCAGACGTCCGCTCATCGTCTAGGATGAACCAGAAGTCTCTCCCCTGGTGGATGACAGTGGTGCTAGCATATATATTTTTTTTTTTTTTTGAGAAATATACAAGAGTTTTTACATTCTTGTACAGCCACTAGTACGCGTAGCGCTTCGGGCAGGTCCCTGGTATACGATCCCCCGCCGCGAAGAATCGTTGTTACAACCAAGTACACATTTTACTGTTGCGTTAAACAGAGGCTACAGTTAAGGATTTGTGCCCAGTAAATCCTCCCCGGCCAGGATACGAACCCATAACAAAGCGCTCGCGGAACGCCAGGCGAGTGTCTTACCACTACACCACGGAGACTGTGTTGTGACCTCTATATTGTTAGAGAAATTACTGAACTCTTTCCAACATTAGAGTAAAGTGAATTATTAGTGGTTTGTGAGTCAGCTGTCAGGAGACAGCGTCGGTCAAAGATATTAACAGAGGTCAGATCCCTGTGGTTGTGAGCTCAGGGTTGTCTGGTAGTTGACTGGTGACAGGTTGATCGCGCCAGGTCAAGCTCTAGGGTCAGGGCAGTCTGGTAGTTGACTGATGACAGGTTGACCGCGCCAGGTCAAAGGTCAGGCCAGTCGAGTAGTTGACTGGTGACAGGTTGACCGCGTCATGTCAAGGGTCAGGGCAGTCTGGTAGTTGACTGGTGACAGGTTGACCGCGTCATGTCAAGGGTCAGGGCAGTCTGGTAGTTGACTGGTGACAGGTTGACCGCGTCATGTCAAGGGTCAGGGCAGTTTGGTAGTTGACTGGTGACAGGTTGACAGCGCTAGGTCAAGGGTCAGGGCAGTCTGGTAGTTGAATGGTGACAGGTTGACCGCGCTAGGTCAAGGGTCAGGGCAGCAGGAAGTGAGTCATGCAGTGTTCTTGTGACAGTTGGATGGAGGTTATGGAGTTGTGACGTGTGGTCACTGTCACCAGGGTGGTCACTGTCACCAGGGTGGTCACTGTCACCAGGGTGGTCACTGTCACCAGGGTGGTCACTGTCACCAGGGTGGTCACTGTCACCAGGGTAGTCACTGTCACCAGGGTAGTCACTGTCACCAGGGTGGTCACTGTCACCAGGGTAGTCACTGTCACCAGGGTAGTCACTGTCACCAGGGTGGTCACTGTCACCAGGGTGGTCACTGTCACCAGGGTGGTCACTGTCACCAGGGTGGTCACTGTCACCAGGGTGGTCACTGTCACCAGGGTGGTCACTATCACCAGGGAGTCGGAGCCCTGGTCTAGTCCGAAGGAGACATAACCAAGACCTCCGGGCAGACATAACCAAGACCTCCGGCCAGTCATAACCAAGACCTCCGGGCAGACATAACCAAGACCTCCGGGCAGTCATAACCAAGACCTCCGGGCAGACATAACCAAGACCTCCGGGCAGTCATAACCAAGAACTCCGGGCAGTCATAACCAAGACCTCCGGGCAGACATAACCAAGACCTCCGGCCAGTCATAACCAAGACCTCCGGGCAGACATAACCAAGACCTCCGGGCAATCATAACCAAGACCTCCGGGCAGACATAACCATGGCCTCCGGGCAGACATAACCAAGACCTCCGGGCAGTCATAACCAAGACCTCCGGGCAGTCATAACCAAGTCCTCCGGGCAGACATAACCAAGACCTCCGGGCAGACATAACCATGGCCTCCGGGCAGACATAACCAAGACCTCCGGGCAGTCATAACCAAGTCCTCCGGGCAGACATAACCAAGACCTCCGGGCAGACATAACCAAGACCTCCGGGCAGACATAACCAAGACCTCCGGGCAGACATAACCAAGACCTCCGGGCAGACATAACCAAGACCTCCAGGCAGACATAACCAAGACCTCCGGGCAGACATAACCAAGACCTCCGGGCAGTCATAACCAAGACCTCCGGGAAGACATAACCAAGACCTCCGGGCAGTCATAACCAAGACCTCCGTGCAGACATAACCATGGCCTCCGGGCTGTCATAACCAAGACCTCCGGGCAGTCATAACCAAGACCTCCGGGCAGACATAACCAAGACCTCCGGGCAGACATAACCACGACCTCCGGGCAGTCATAACCAAGACCTCCGGGCAGTCATAACCAAGACCTCCGGGCAGACATAACCAAGACCTCCGGGCAGACATAACCAAGACCTCCGTGCAGACATAACCACGTCCTCCGGGCAGTCATAACCAAGACCTCCAGGCAGACATAACCAAGACCTCCGGGCAGACATAACCAAGACCTCCGGGCAGTCATAACCAAGACCTCCGGGCAGACATAACCAAGACCTCCGGGCAGACATAACCAAGACCTCCGGGCAGACATAACCAAGACCTCCGGGCAGACATAACCAAGACCTCCGGGCAGACATAACCACGACCTCCGGGCAGTCATAACCAAGACCTCCGGGCATAACCAAGACCTCCGGGCAGTCATAACCAAGACCTCCGGGCAGACATAACCAAGACCTCCGGGCAGACATAACCACGACCTCCGGGCAGTCATAACCAAGACCTCCGGGCAGACATAACCAAGACCTCCGGGCAGACATAACCAAGACCTCCGGGCAGTCATAACCAAGACCTCCGGGCAGACATAACCAAGACCTCCGGGCAGTCATAACCAAGACCTCCGGGCATAACCAAGACCTCCGGGCAGACATAACCAAGACCTCCGGGCAGACATAACCAAGACCTCCGGGCAGACATAACCAAGACCTCCGGGCAGACATAACCAAGACCTCCGGGCATTCATAACCAAGACCTCCGGGCATAACCAAGACCTCCGGGCAGACATACCCAAAACCTCCGGGAAGACATAACCAAGACCTCCGGGTAGACATAACCAAGACCTCCGGGCAGACATAACCAAGACCTCCGGGCAGACATAACCAAGACTTCCGGGCAGTCATAACCAAGACCTCCGGGCAGTCATAACCAAGACCTCCGGGCAGTCATAACCAAGACCTCCGGGCATAACCAAGACCTCCGGACAGACATAACCAAGAGTCCGGGCAGTCATAACCAAGACCTCCGGGCAGACATAACCAAGACCTCCGGGCAGTCATAACCAAGACCTCCGGGCAGTCATAACCAAGACCTCCGGGCAGTCATAACCAAGACCTCCGGGCAGACATAACCAAGACCTCCGGGCAGACATAACCAAGACCTCCGGGCAGACATAACCAAGACCTCCGGGCAGACATAACCAAGACCTCCGGGCAGACATAACCAAGACCTCCGGGCAGACATAACCAAGACCTCCGGGCAGTCATAACCAAGACCTCCGAACAGTCATAACCAAGACCTCCGGGCAGTCAGAACCAAGACCTCTGGGCAGTCATAACCAAGACCTCCGGGCAGTCATAACCAAGACTTCCGGGCAGACATAACTACGACCTCCGGGCAGTCATAACCAAGACCTCCGGGCAGACATAACCAAGACCTCCGGGCAGTCATAACCAAGACCTCCAGGCAGTCATAACCAAGACCTCCGGGCAGTCATAACCAAGACCTCCGGGCAGTCATAACCAAGACCTCCGGGTAGACATAACCAAGACCTCCGGGCAGTCATAACCAAGACCTCCGGGCAGTCATAACCAAGACCTCCGGGCAGTCATAACAAGACCTCCGGGCAATCATAACCAAGACCTCCGGGCAGACATAACCAAGCCCTCCGGGCAGACATAACCAAGACCTCCAGGCAGACATAACCAAGACCTCCGGGCCGTCATAACCAAGACCTCCGGGCAGTCATAACCAAGACCTCCGAACAGTCATAACCAAGACCTCCGGGCAGTCATAACCAAGACCTCTGGGCAGTCATAACCAAGACCTCCGGGCAGACATAACCAAGACCTCCGGGCAGTCATAACCAAGACCTCCGGGCAGACATAACCAAGCCCTCCGGGCAGACATAACCAAGACCTCCAGGCAGTCATAACCAAGACCTCCGGGCATAACCAAGACCTCCGGGCAGTCATAACCAAGACCTCCGGGTAGACATAACCAAGACCTCCGGGCAGTCATAACCAAGACCTCCGGGCAGTCATAACCAAGACCTCCGGCCAGTCATAACCAAGACCTCCGGGCAGACATAACCAAGACCTCCGGGCAGTCATAACCAAGACCTCCGGGCAGACATAACCAAGACCTCCGGGCAGTCATAACCAAGAACTCCGGGCAGACATAACCAAGACCTCCGGGCAGACATAACCAAGACCTCCGGGCAGACATAACCAAGACCACCGGGCAGTCATAACCAAGACCTCCGGGCAGTCATAACCAAGACCTCCGGCCAGTCATAACCAAGAACTCCGGGCAGACATAACCAAGACCTCCGGGCAGTCATAACCAAGACCTCCGGGCAGACATAACCATGGCCTCCGGGCAGATATAACCAAGACCTCCGGGCAGTCATAACCAAGACCTCCGGGCAGTCATAACCAAGTCCTCCGGGCAGACATAACCAAGACCTCCGGGCAGACATAACCATGGCCCCCGAGCAGACATAACCAAGATCTCCTGGCAGTCATAACCAAGTCCTCCGGGCAGACATAACCAAGACCTCCGGGCAGACATAACCAAGACCTCCGGGCAGACATAACCAAGACCTCCGGGCAGACATAACCAAGACCTCCGGGCAGACATAACCAAGACCTCCGGGCAGACATAACCAAGACCTCCGGGCAGACATAACCAAGACTTCCGGGCAGTCATAACCAAGACCTCCGGGCAGATATAACCAAGACCTCCGGGCAGACATAACCAAGACCTCCGGGCAGTCATAACCATGGCCTCCGGGCAGCCATAACCATGGCCTCCGGGCAGACATAACCTAGACCTCCGGGCAGACATAACCAAGTCCTCCGGGCAGACATAACCAAGACCTCCGGGCAGACATAACCAAGACCTCCGGGCAGACATAACCAAGACCTCCGGGCAGACATAACCAAGACCTCCGGGCAGACATAACCAAGACCTCCGGGCAGACATAACCAAGACCTCCGGGCAGACATAACCAAGACCTCCGGGCAGTCATAACCAAGACCTCCGGGAAGACATAACCAAGACCTCCGGGCAGTCATAACCAAGACCTCCGTGCAGATATAACCATGGCCTCCAGGCAGTCATAACCAAGACCTCCGGGCAGTCATAACCAAGACCTCCGGGCAGACATAACCAAGACCTCCGGGCAGACATAACCACGACCTCCGGCCAGTCATAACCAAGACCTCCGGGCAGTCATAACCAAGACCTCCGGGCAGACATAACCAAGACCTCCGGGCAGACATAACCAAGACCTCCGGGCAGTCATAACCAAGACCTCCTGGCAGTCATAACCAAGACCTCCGGGCAGACATAACCAAGACCTCCGAGCAGACATAACCACGTCCTCCAGGCAGTCATAACCAAGACCTCCGGGCAGACATAACCAAGACCTCCGGGCAGACATAACCAAGACCTCCGGGCAGTCATAACCAAGACCTCCGGGCAGACATAACCAAGACCTCCGGGCAGACATAACCAAGACCTCCGGGCAGACATAACCAAGACCTCCGGGCAGACATAACCAAGACCTCCGGGCAGACATAACCACGACCTCCGGGCAGTCATAACCAAGACCTCCGGGCATAACCAAGACCTCCGGGCAGTCATAACCAAAACCTCCGGGCAGACATAACCAAGACCTCCGGGCAGACATAACCAAGACCTCCGGGCAGTCATAACCAAGACCTCCGGGCAGACATAACCAAGACCTCTGGGCAGACATAACCAAGACCTCCGGGCAGACATAACCAAGACCTCCGGGCAGACATAACCAAGACCTCCGGGCAGACATAACCACGACCTCCGGGCAGTCATAACCAAGACCTCCGGGCATAACCAAGACCTCCGGGCAGTCATAACCAAGACCTCCGGGCAGACATAACCAAGACCTCCGGGCAGACATAACCACGACCTCCGGGCAGTCATAACCAAGACCTCCGGGCAGACATAACCAAGACCTCCGGGCAGTCATAACCAAGACCTCCGGGCATAACCAAGACCTCCGGGCAGACATAACCAAGACCTCCGGGCAGACATAACCAAGACCACCGGGCAGACATAACCAAGACCTCCGGGCAGACATAACCAAAACCTCCGTGCAGTCATAACCAAGACCTCCGGGCATAGCCAAGACCTCCGGGCAGACATAACCAAAACCTCCGGGCAGACATAACCAAGACCTCCGGGCAGACATAACCAAGACCTCCGGGCAACATAACCAAGACCTCCGGGCAGACATAACCAAGACCACCGGGCAGTCATAACCAAGACCTCCGGGCAGTCATAACCAAGACCTCCGGCCAGTCATAACCAAGAACTCCGGGCAGACATAACCAAGACCTCCGGGCAGTCATAACCAAGACCTCCGGGCAGACATAACCATGGCCTCCGGGCAGATATAACCAAGACCTCCGGGCAGTCATAACCAAGACCTCCGGGCAGTCATAACCAAGTCCTCCGGGCAGACATAACCAAGACCTCCGGGCAGACATAACCATGGCCCCCGAGCAGACATAACCAAGATCTCCTGGCAGTCATAACCAAGTCCTCCGGGCAGACATAACCAAGACCTCCAGGCAGACATAACCAAGACCTCCGGGCAGACATAACCAAGACCTCCGGGCAGACATAACCAAGACCTCCGGGCAGACATAACCAAGACCTCCGGGCAGACATAACCAAGACCTCCGGGCAGACATAACCAAGACTTCCGGGCAGTCATAACCAAGACCTCCGGGCAGATATAACCAAGACCTCCGGGCAGACATAACCAAGACCTCCGGGCAGTCATAACCATGGCCTCCAGGCAGCCATAACCATGGCCTCCGGGCAGACATAACCAAGACCTCCGGGCAGACATAACCAAGTCCTCCGGGCAGACATAACCAAGACCTCCGGGCAGACATAACCAAGACCTCCGGGCAGACATAACCAAGACCTCCGGGCAGACATAACCAAGACCTCCGGGCAGACATAACCAAGACCTCCGGGCAGACATAACCAAGACCTCCGGGCAGACATAACCAAGACCTCCGGGCAGACATAACCAAGACCTCCGGGCAGTCATAACCAAGACCTCCGGGAAGACATAACCAAGACCTCCTGGCAGTCATAACCAAGACCTCCGTGCAGATATAACCATGGCCTCCAGGCAGTCATAACCAAGACCTCCGGGCAGTCATAACCAAGACCTCCGGGCAGACATAACCAAGACCTCCGGGCAGACATAACCACGACCTCCGGCCAGTCATAACCAAGACCTCCGGGCAGTCATAACCAAGACCTCCGGGCAGACATAACCAAGACCTCCGGGCAGACATAACCAAGACCTCCGGGCAGTCATAACCAAGACCTCCTGGCAGTCATAACCAAGACCTCCGGGCAGACATAACCAAGACCTCCGAGCAGACATAACCACGTCCTCCAGGCAGTCATAACCAAGACCTCCGGGCAGACATAACCAAGACCTCCGGGCAGACATAACCAAGACCTCCGGGCAGTCATAACCAAGACCTCCGGGCAGACATAACCAAGACCTCCGGGCAGACATAACCAAGACCTCCGGGCAGACATAACCAAGACCTCCGGGCAGACATAACCAAGACCTCCGGGCAGACATAACCACGACCTCCGGGCAGTCATAACCAAGACCTCCGGGCATAACCAAGACCTCCGGGCAGTCATAACCAAGACCTCCGGGCAGACATAACCAAGACCTCCGGGCAGACATAACCACGACCTCCGGGCAGTCATAACCAAGACCTCCGGGCAGACATAACCAAGACCTCCGGGCAGTCATAACCAAGACCTCCGGGCAGACATAACCAAGACCACCGGGCAGACATAACCAAGACCTCCGGGCAGACATAACCAAGACCTCCGTGCAGTCATAACCAAGACCTCCGGGCATAACCAAGACCTCCGGGCAGACATAACCAAAACCTCCGGGCAGACATAACCAAGACCTCCGGGCAGACATAACCAAGACCTCCGGGCAGACATAACCAAGACTTCCGGGCAGTCATAACCAAAACCTCCGGGCAGTCATAACCAAGACCTCCGGGCAGTCATAACCAAGACCTCCGGGCATAACCAAGACCTCCGGACAGACATAACCAAGAGTCCGGGCAGTCATAACCAAGACCTCCGGGCAGACATAACCAAGACCTCCGGGCAGTCATAACCAAGACCTCTGGGCAGTCATAACCAAGACCTCCGGACAGTCATAACAGAGACCTCCGGCCAGACATAACCACGACCTCCGGGCAGTCATAACAAAGACCTCCGGGCAGACATAACCAAGGCCTCCGGGCAGTCATAACCAAGACCTCTGGGCAGTCATAACCAAGACCTCCGAACAGTCATAACAGAGACCTCCGGCCAGACATAACCACGACCTCCGGGCAGTCATAACAAAGACCTCCGGGCAGACATAACCAAGACCTCCGGGCAGTCATAACCAAGACCTCCGGGCAGTCATAACCAAGACCTCCGGGCAGTCATAACCAAGACCTCCGGGCAGTCATAACCAATACCTCCGGGCAGACATAACCAAGACCTCCGGGCAGTCATAACCAAGACCTCCAGGCAGTCATAACCAAGACCTCCAGGCAGTCATAACCAAGAACTCCGGGCAGTCATAACCAAGACCTCCGGGCAGACATAACCAAGCCCTCCGGGCAGACATAACCAAGACCTCCAGGCAGACATAACCAAGACCTCCGGGCAGTCATAACCAAGACCTCCGGGCAGTCATAACCAAGACCTCCGGGCAGTCATAACCAAGACCTCCGGGCAGACATAACCAAGCCCTCCGGGCAGACATAACCAAGACCTCCAGGCAGACATAACCAAGACCTCCGGGCAGTCATAACCAAGACCTCCGGGCATAACCAAGACCTCCGGGCAGTCATAACCAAGACCTCCGGGCAGACATAACCAAGACCTCCGGGCAGTCATAACCAAGACCTCTGGGCAGTCATAACCAAGACCTCCGGGCAGTCATAACCAAGACCTCCGGGCAGACATAACCAAGCCCTCCGGGCAGACATAACCAAGACCTCGGGCAGTCATAACCAAGACCTCCGGGCATAACCAAGACCTCCGGGCAGTCATAACCAAGACCTCCGGGCAGACATAACCAAGACCTCCGGGCAGTCATAACCAAGACCTCCGGGCAGTCATAACCAAGACCTCCGGCCAGTCATAACCAAGACCTCCGGGCAGACATAACCAAGACCTCCGGGCAGTCATAACCAAGACCTCCGGGCAGACATAACCAAGACCTCCGGGCAGTCATAACCAAGAACTCCGGGCAGTCATAACCAAGACCTCCGGGCAGACATAACCAAGACCTCCGGGCAGACATAACCAAGACCACCGGGCAGTCATAACCAAGACCTCCGGGCAGACATAACCAAGACCTCCGGGCAGTCATAACCAAGACCTCCAGGCAGTCATAACCAAGACCTCCAGGCAGTCATAACCAAGAACTCCGGGCAGTCATAACCAAGACCTCCGGGCAGACATAACCAAGCCCTCCGGGCAGACATAACCAAGACCTCCAGGCAGTCATAACCAAGACCTCCGGCCAGTCATAACCAAGAACTCCGGGCAGACATATCCAAGACCTCCGGGCAGTCATAACCAAGACCTCCGGGCAGACATAACCATGGCCTCCGGGCAGATATAACCAAGACCTCCGGGCAGTCATAACCAAGACCTCCGGGCAGTCATAACCAAGACCTCCGGGCAGTCATAACCAAGACCTCCGGGCAGTCATAACCAAGACCTCCGGGCAGTCATAACCAAGTCCTCCGGGCAGACATAACCAAGACCTCCGGGCAGTCATAACCAAGACCTCCAGGCAGTCATAACCAAGACCTCCAGGCAGTCATAACCAAGAACTCCGGGCAGTCATAACCAAGACCTCCGGGCAGACATAACCAAGCCCTCCGGGCAGACATAACCAAGACCTCCAGGCAGACATAACCAAGACCTCCGGGCAGTCATAACCAAGACCTCCGGGCAGTCATAACCAAGACCTCCGGGCAGTCATAACCAAGACCTCCGGGCAGACATAACCAAGCCCTCTGGGCAGACATAACCAAGACCTCCAGGCAGACATAACCAAGACCTCCAGGCAGTCATAACCAAGACCTCCGGGCATAACCAAGACCTCCGGGCAGTCATAACCAAGACCTCCGGGCAGACATAACCAAGACCTCCGGGCAGTCATAACCAAGACCTCCGGGCAGTCATAACCAAGACCTCCGGGCAGTCATAACCAAGACCTCCGGGCAGACATAACCAAGCCCTCCGGGCAGACATAACCAAGACCTCCGGGCAGTCATAACCAAGACCTCCTGGCATAACCAAGACCTCCGGGCAGTCATAACCAAGACCTCAGGGCAGACATAACCAAGACCTCCGGGCAGTCATAACCAAGACCTCCGGGCAGTCATAACCAAGACCTCCGGCCAGTCATAACCAAGACCTCCGGGCAGACATAACCAAGACCTCCGGGCAGTCATAACCAAGACCTCCGGGCAGACATAACCAAGACCTCCGGGCAGTCATAACCAACAACTCCGGGCAGTCATAACCAAGACCTCCGGGCAGACATAACCAAGACCTCCGGGCAGACATAACCAAGACCACCGGGCAGTCATAACCAAGACCTCCGGGCAGTCATAACCAAGACCTCCGGCCAGTCATAACCAAGAACTCCGGGCAGACATAACCAAGACCTCCGGGCAGTCATAACCAAGACCTCCGGGCAGACATAACCATGGCCTCCGGGCAGATATAACCAAGACCTCCGGGCAGTCATAACCAAGACCTCCGGGCAGTCATAACCAAGTCCTCCGGGCAGACATAACCAAGACCTCCGGGCAGACATAACCATGGCCCCCGAGCAGACATAACCAAGATCTCCTGGCAGTCATAACCAAGTCCTCCGGGCAGACATAACCAAGACCTCCGGGCAGACATAACCAAGACCTCCGGGCAGACATAACCAAGACCTCCGGGCAGACATAACCAAGACCTCCGGGCAGACATAACCAAGACCTCCGGGCAGACATAACCAAGACCTCCGGGCAGACATAACCAAGACTTCCGGGCAGTCATAACCAAGACCTCCGGGCAGATATAACCAAGACCTCCGGGCAGACATAACCAAGACCTCCGGACAGTCATAACCATGGCCTCCGGGCAGCCATAACCATGGCCTCCGGGCAGACATAACCAAGACCTCCGGGCAGACATAACCAAGTCCTCCGGGCAGACATAACCAAGACCTCCGGGCAGACATAACCAAGACCTCCGGGCAGACATATCCAAGACCTCCGGGCAGACATAACCAAGACCTCCGGGCAGACATAACCAAGACCTCCGGGCAGACATAACCAAGACCTCCGGGCAGACATAACCAAGACCTCCGGGCAGACATAACCAAGACCTCCGGGCAGTCATAACCAAGACCTCCGGGAAGACATAACCAAGACCTCCGGGCAGTCATAACCAAGACCTCCGTGCAGATATAAGCATGGCCTCCAGGCAGTCATAACCAAGACCTCCGGGCAGTCATAACCAAGACCTCCGGGCAGACATAACCAAGACCTCCGGGCAGACATAACCACGACCTCCGGCCAGTCATAACCAAGACCTCCGGGCAGTCATAACCAAGACCTCCGGGCAGACATAACCAAGACCTCCGGGCAGACATAACCAAGACCTCCGGGCAGTCATAACCAAGACCTCCTGGCAGTCATAACCAAGACCTCCGGGCAGACATAACCAAGACCTCCGAGCAGACATAACCAAGACCACCGGGCAGTCATAACCAAGACCTCCGGGCAGTCATAACCAAGACCTCCGGCCAGTCATAACCAAGAACTCCGGGCAGACATAACCAAGACCTCCGGGCAGTCATAACCAAGACCTCCGGGCAGACATAACCATGGCCTCCGGGCAGATATAACCAAGACCTCCGGGCAGTCATAACCAAGACCTCCGGGCAGTCATAACCAAGTCCTCCGGGCAGACATAACCAAGACCTCCGGGCAGACATAACCATGGCCCCCGAGCAGACATAACCAAGATCTCCTGGCAGTCATAACCAAGTCCTCCGGGCAGACATAACCAAGACCTCCGGGCAGACATAACCAAGACCTCCGGGCAGACATAACCAAGACCTCCGGGCAGACATAACCAAGACCTCCGGGCAGACATAACCAAGACCTCCGGGCAGACATAACCAAGACCTTCGGGCAGACATAACCAAGACTTCCGGGCAGTCATAACCAAGACCTCCGGGCAGATATAACCAAGACCTCCGGGCAGACATAACCAAGACCTCCGGGCAGTCATAACCATGGCCTCCGGGCAGCCATAACCATGGCCTCCGGGCAGACATAACCAAGACCTCCGGGCAGACATAACCAAGTCCTCCGGGCAGACATAACCAAGACCTCCGGGCAGACATAACCAAGACCTCCGGGCAGACATATCCAAGACCTCCGGGCAGACATAACCAAGACCTCCGGGCAGACATAACCAAGACCTCCGGGCAGACATAACCAAGACCTCCGGGCAGACATAACCAAGACCTCCGGGCAGACATAACCAAGACCTCCGGGCAGTCATAACCAAGACCTCCGGGAAGACATAACCAAGACCTCCGGGCAGTCATAACCAAGACCTCCGTGCAGATATAACCATGGCCTCCAGGCAGTCATAACCAAGACCTCCGGGCAGTCATAACCAAGACCTCCGGGCAGACATAACCAAGACCTCCGGGCAGACATAACCACGACCTCCGGCCAGTCATAACCAAGACCTCCGGGCAGTCATAACCAAGACCTCCGGGCAGACATAACCAAGACCTCCGGGCAGACATAACCAAGACCTCCGGGCAGTCATAACCAAGACCTCCTGGCAGTCATAACCAAGACCTCCGGGCAGACATAACCAAGACCTCCGAGCAGACATAACCACGTCCTCCAGGCAGTCATAACCAAGACCTCCGGGCAGACATAACCAAGACCTCCGGGCAGACATAACCAAGACCTCCGGGCAGTCATAACCAAGACCTCCGGGCAGACATAACCAAGACCTCCGGGCAGACATAACCAAGACCTCCGGGCAGACATAACCAAGACCTCCGGGCAGACATAACCAAGACCTCCGGGCAGACATAACCACGACCTCCGGGCAGTCATAACCAAGACCTCCGGGCATAACCAAGACCTCCGGGCAGTCATAACCAAGACCTCCGGGCAGACATAACCAAGACCTCCGGGCAGACATAACCACGACCTCCGGGCAGTCATAACCAAGACCTCCGGGCAGACATAACCAAGACCTCCGGGCAGACATAACCAAGACCTCCGGGCAGTCATAACCAAGACCTCCGGGCAGACATAACCAAGACCTCCGGGCAGTCATAACCAAGACCTCCGGGCATAACCAAGACCTCCGGGCAGACATAACCAAGACCTCCGGGCAGACATAACCAAGACCACCGGGCAGACATAACCAAGACCTCCGTGCAGTCATAACCAAGACCTCCGGGCATAACCAAGACCTCCGGGCAGACATAACCAAAACCTCCAGGCAGACATAACCAAGACCTCCGGGCAGACATAACCAAGACCTCCGTGCAGTCATAACCAAGACCTCCGGGCATAACCAAGACCTCCGGGCAGACATAACCAAAACCTCCAGGCAGACATAACCAAGACCTCCGGGCAGACATAACCAAGACCTCCGGGCAGACATAACCAAGACCTCCGGGCAGACATAACCAAGACTTCCGGGCAGTCATAACCAAGACCTCCAGGCAGTCATAACCAAGACCTCCGGGCAGTCATAACCAAGACCTCCGGGCATAACCAAGACCTCCGGACAGACATAACCAAGAGTCCGGGCAGTCATAACCAAGACCTCCGGGCAGACATAACCAAGACCTCCGGGCAGTCATAACCAAGACCTCCGGGCAGTCATAACCAAGACCTCCGGGCAGTCATAACCAAGACCTCCGGGCAGACATAACCAAGACCTCCGGGCAGACATAACCAAGACCTCCGGGCAGACATAACGAAGACCTCCGGGCAGACATAACCAAGACCTCCGGGCAGACATAACCAAGACCTCCGGGCAGACATAACCAAGACCTCCGGGCAGTCATAACCAAGACCTCCGGGCAGTCATAACCAAGACCTCCGGGCAGACATAACCAAGACCTCCGGGCAGACATAACCAAGACCTCCGGGCAGTCATAACCAAGACCTCCGAACAGTCATAACCAAGACCTCCGGGCAGTCAGAACCAAGACCTCTGGGCAGTCATAACCAAGACCTCCGGGCTGTCATAACCAAGACTTCCGGGCAGACATAACCACGACCTCCGGGCAGTCATAACCAAAACCTCCGGGCAGACATAACCAAGACCTCCGGGCAGTCATAACCAAGACCTCCAGGCAGTCATAACCAAGACCTCCGGGCAGTCATAACCAAGACCTCCGGGCAGTCATAACCAAGACCTCCGGGTAGACATAACCAAGACCTCCGGGCAGTCATAACCAAGACCTCCGGGCAGTCATAACCAAGACCTCCGGGCAGTCATAACAAGACCTCCGGGCAGTCATAACCAAGACCTCCGGGCAGACATAACCAAGCCCTCCGGGCAGACATAACCAAGACCTCCAGGCAGACATAACCAAGACCTCCGGGCCGTCATAACCAAGACCTCCGGGCAGTCATAACCAAGACCTCCGAACAGTCATAACCAAGACCTCCGGGCAGTCATAACCAAGACCTCCGGGCAGTCATAACCAAGACCTCCGGACAGTCATAACCGAGACCTCCGGGCAGACATAACCACGACCTCCGGGCAGTCATAACCAAGACCTCCGGGCATAACCAAGACCTCCGGGCAGTCATACCCAAGACCTCCGGGCAGACATAACCAAGACCTCCGGGCAGACATAACCAAGACCTCCGGGCAGTCATAACGAAGACCTCCGGTCAGTCATAACCAAGACCTCCGGCCAGTCATAACCAAGACCTCCGGGCAGACATAACCAAGACCTCCGGGCAGTCATAACCAAGACCTCCGGGCAGACATAACCAAGACCTCCGGGCAGTCATAACCAAGAACTCCGGGCAGTCATAACCAAGACCTCCGGGCAGACATAACCAAGACCTCCGGGCAGACATAACCAAGACCACCGGGCAGTCATAACCAAGACCTCCGGGCAGTCATAACCAAGACCTCCGGCCAGTCATAACCAAGAACTCCGGGCAGACATAACCAAGACCTCCGGGCAGTCATAACCAAGACCTCCGGGCAGACATAACCATGGCCTCCGGGCAGATATAACCAAGACCTCCGGGCAGTCAGAACCAAGACCTCCGGGCAGTCATAACCAAGTCCTCCGGGCAGACATAACCAAGACCTCCGGGCAGACATAACCATGGCCCCCGAGCAGACATAACCAAGATCTCCTGGCAGTCATAACCAAGTCCTCCGGGCAGACATAACCAAGACCTCCGGGCAGACATAACCAAGACCTCCGGGCAGACATAACCAAGACCTCCGGGCAGACATAACCAAGACCTCCGGGCAGACATAACCAAGACCTCCGGGCAGACATAACCAAGACCTCCGGGCAGACATAACCAAGACTTCCGGGCAGTCATAACCAAGACCTCCGGGCAGATATAACCAAGACCTCCGGGCAGACATAACCAAGACCTCTGGGCAGTCATAACCATGGCCTCCGGGCAGCCATAACCATGGCCTCCGGGCAGACATAACCAAGACCTCCGGGCAGACATAACCAAGTCCTCCGGGCAGACATAACCAAGACCTCCGGGCAGACATAACCAAGACCTCCGGGCAGACATAACCAAGACCTCCGGGCAGACATAACCAAGACCTCCGGGCAGACATAACCAAGACCTCCGGGCAGACATAACCAAGACCTCCGGGCAGACATAACCAAGACCTCCGGGCAGACATAACCAAGACCTCCGGGCAGTCATAACCAAGACCTCCGGGAAGACATAACCAAGACCTCCGGGCAGTCATAACCAAGACCTCCGTGCAGATATAACCATGGCCTCCAGGCAGTCATAACCAAGACCTCCGGGCAGTCATAACCAAGACCTCCGGGCAGACATAACCAAGACCTCCGGGCAGACATAACCACGACCTCCGGCCAGTCATAACCAAGACCTCCGGGCAGTCATAACCAAGACCTCCGGGCAGACATAACCAAGACCTCCGGGCAGACATAACCAAGACCTCCGGGCAGTCATAACCAAGACCTCCTGGCAGTCATAACCAAGACCTCCGGGCAGACATAACCAAGACCTCCGAGCAGACATAACCACGTCCTCCAGGCAGTCATAACCAAGACCTCCGGGCAGACATAACCAAGACCTCCGGGCAGACATAACCAAGACCTCCGGGCAGTCATAACCAAGACCTCCGGGCAGACATAACCAAGACCTCCGGGCAGACATAACCAAGACCTCCGGGCAGACATAACCAAGACCTCTGGGCAGACATAACCAAGACCTCCGGGCAGACATAACCACGACCTCCGGGCAGTCATAACCAAGACCTCCGGGCATAACCAAGACCTCCGGGCAGTCATAACCTAGACCTCCGGGCAGACATAACCAAGACCTCCGGGCAGACATAACCACGACCTCCGGGCAGTCATAACCAAGACCTCCGGGCAGACATAACCAAGACCTCCGGGCAGACATAACCAAGACCTCCGGGCAGTCATAACCAAGACCTCCGGGCAGACATAACCAAGACCTCCGGGCAGTCATAACCAAGACCTCCGGGCATAACCAAGACCTCCGGGCAGACATAACCAAGACCTCCGGGCAGACATAACCAAGACCACCGGGCAGACATAACCAAGACCTCCGGGCAGACATAACCAAGACCTCCGGGCAGTCATAACCAAGACCTCCGGGCATAACCAAGACCTCCGGGCAGACATAACCAAAACCTCCGGGCAGACATAACCAAGACCTCCGGGCATACATAACCAAGACCTCCGGGCAGACATAACCAAGACCTCCGGGCAGACATAACCAAGACTTCCGGGCAGTCATAACCAAGACCTCCGGGCAGTCATAACCAAGACCTCCGGGCAGTCATAACCAAGACCTCCGGGCATAACCAAGACCTCCGGACAGACATAACCAAGAGTCCGGGCAGTCATAACCAAGACCTCCGGGCAGACATAACCAAGACCTCCGGGCAGTCATAACCAAGACCTCCGGGCAGTCATAACCAAGACCTCCGGGCAGTCATAACCAAGACCTCCGGGCAGACATAACCAAGACCTCCGGGCAGACATAACCAAGACCTCCGGGCAGACATAACGAAGACCTCCGGGCAGACATAACCAAGACCTCCGGGCAGACATAACCAAGACCTCCGGGCAGACATAACCAAGGCCTCCGGGCAGTCATAACCAAGACCTCCGGGCAGTCATAACCAAGACCTCCGGGCAGACATAACCAAGACCTCCGGGCAGACATAACCAAGACCTCCGGGCAGTCATAACCAAGACCTCCGAACAGTCATAACCAAGACCTCCGGGCAGTCAGAACCAAGACCTCTGGGCAGTCATAACCAAGACCTCCGGGCAGTCATAACCAAGACTTCCGGGCAGACATAACCACGACCTCCGGGCAGTCATAACCAAGACCTCCGGGCAGACATAACCAAGACCTCCGGGCAGTCATAACCAAGACCTCCAGGCAGTCATAACCAAGACCTCCGGGCAGTCATAACCAAGACCTCCGGGCAGTCATAACCAAGACCTCCGGGTAGACATAACCAAGACCTCCGGGCAGTCATAACCAAGACCTCCGGGCAGTCATAACCAAGACCTCCGGGCAGTCATAACAAGACCTCCGGGCAGTCATAACCAAGACCTCCGGGCAGACATAACCAAGCCCTCCGGGCAGACATAACCAAGACCTCCAGGCAGACATAACCAAGACCTCCGGGCCGTCATAACCAAGACCTCCGGGCAGTCATAACCAAGACCTCCGAACAGTCATAACCAAGACCTCCGGGCAGTCATAACCAAGACCTCCGGGCAGTCATAACCAAGACCTCCGGACAGTCATAACCGAGACCTCCGGGCAGACATAACCACGACCTCCGGGCAGTCATAACCAAGAGCTCCGGGCAGACATAACCAAGACCTCCGGGCAGTCATAACCAAGACCTCCGGGCAGTCATAACCAAGACCTCCGGGCAGTCATAACCAAGACCTCCGGGCAGTCATAACCAAGACCTCCGGGCAAACATAACCAAGACCTCCGGGCAGTCATAACCAAGACCTCCGGGCAGTCATAACCAAGACCTCCGGGCAGTCATAACCAAGACCTCCGGGCAGTCATAACAAGACCTCCGGGCAGACATAACCAAGCCCTCCGGGCAGACATAACCAAGACCTCCAGGCAGACATAACCAAGACCTCCGGGCAGTCATAACCAAGACCTCCGGGCAGTCATAACCAAGACCTCCGGGCAGTCATAACCAAGACCTCCGGGCAGACATAACCAAGCCCTCCGGGCAGACATAACCAAGACCTCCAGGCAGACATAACCAAGACCTCCGGGCAGTCATAACCAAGACCTCCGGGCATAACCAAGACCTCCGGGCAGTCATAACCAAGACCTCCGGGCAGTCATAACCAAGACCTCCGGGCAGTCATAACCAAGACCTCCGGGCAGACATAACCAAGCCCTCCGGGCAGACATAACCAAGACCTCCAGGCAGACATAACCAAGACCTTCGGGCAGTCATAACCAAGACCTCCGGGCATAACCAAGACCTCCGGGCCGTCATAACCAAGACCTCCGGGCACACATAACCAAGACCTCCGGGCAGTCATAACCAAGACCTCCAGTCAGTCATAACCAAGACCTCCGGCCAGTCATAACCAAGACCTCCGGGCAGACATAACCAAGACCTCCGGGCAGTCATAACCAAGACCTCCGGGCAGACATAACAAAGACCTCCGGGCAGTCATAACCAAGAACTCCGGGCAGTCATAACCAAGACCTCCGGGCAGACATAACCAAGACCTCCGGGCAGACATAACCAAGACCACCGGGCAGTCATAACCAAGACCTCCGGGCAGTCATAACCAAGACCTCCGGCCAGTCATAACCAAGAACTCCGGGCAGACATAACCAAGACCTCCGGGCAGTCATAACCAAGACCTCCGGGCAGACATAACCATGGCCTCCGGGCAGATATAACCAAGACCTCCGGGCAGTCATAACCAAGACCTCCGGGCAGTCATAACCAAGTCCTCCGGGCAGACATAACCAAGACCTCCGGGCAGACATAACCATGGCCCCCCGAGCAGACATAACCAAGATCTCCTGGCAGTCATAACCAAGTCCTCCGGGCAGACATAACCAAGACCTCCGGGCAGACATAACCAAGACCTCCGGGCAGACATAACCAAGACCTCCGGGCAGACATAACCAAGACCTCCGGGCAGACATAACCAAGACCTCCGGGCAGACATAACCAAGACCTCCGGGCAGACATAACCAAGACCTCCGGGCAGACATAACCAAGACCTCCGGGCAGACATAACCAAGACCTCCGGGCAGTCATAACCAAGACCTCCGTGCAGATATAACCATGGCCTCCTGGCAGTCATAACCAAGACCTCCGGGCAGTCATAACCAAGACCTCCGGGCAGACATAACCAAGACCTCCGGGCAGACATAACCACGACCTCCGGCCAGTCATAACCAAGACCTCCGGGCAGTCATAACCAAGACCTCCGGGCAGACATAACCAAGACCTCCGGGCAGACATAACCAAGACCTCCGGGCAGTCATAACCAAGACCTCCTGGCAGTCATAACCAAGACCTCCGGGCAGACATAACCAAGACCTCCGAGCAGACATAACCACGTCCTCCAGGCAGTCATAACCAAGACCTCCGGGCAGACATAACCAAAACCTCCGGGCAGACATAACCAAGACCTCCGGGCAGTCATAACCAAGACCTCCGGGCAGACATAACCAAGACCTCCGGGCAGACATAACCAAGACCTCCGGGCAGACATAACCAAGACCTCCTGGCAGACATAACCAAGACTTCCGGGCAGTCATAACCAAGACCTCCGGGCAGACATAACCAAGACCTCCGGGCAGACATAACCAAGACCTCCGGGCAGTCATAACCAAGACCTCCGGGCAGTCATAACCAAGTCCTCCGGGCAGACATAACCAAGCCCTCCGGGCAGACATAACCAAGACCTCCAGGCAGACATAACCAAGACCTCCGGGCATAACCAAGACCTCCGGGCAGTCATAACCAAGACCTCCGGGCAGTCATAACCAAGACCTCCGGGCAGTCATAACCAAGACCTCCGGGCAGACATAACCACGACCTCCGGGCAGACATAACGAAGACCTCCGGGCAGACATAACCAAGACCTCCGGGCAGACATAACCAAGACCTCCGGGCAGACATAACCAAGGCCTCCGGGCAGTCATAACCAAGACCTCCTGGCAGTCATAACCAAGACCTCCGGGCAGACATAACCAAGACCTCCGGGCAGACATAACCAAGACCTCCGGGCAGTCATAACCAAGACCTCCGAACAGTCATAACCAAGACCTCCGGGCAGTCAGAACCAAGACCTCTGGGCAGTCATAACCAAGACCTCCGGGCAGTCATAACCAAGACTTCCGGGCAGACATAACCACGACCTCCGGGCAGTCATAACCAAGACCTCCGGGCAGACATAACCAAGACCTCCGGGCAGTCATAACCAAGACCTCCAGGCAGTCATAACCAAGACCTCCGGGCAGTCATAACCAAGACCTCCGGGCAGTCATAACCAAGACCTCCGGGTAGACATAACCAAGACCTCCGGGCAGTCATAACCAAGACCTCCGGGCAGTCATAACCAAGACCTCCGGGCAGTCATAACAAGACCTCCGGGCAGTCATAACCAAGACCTCCGGGCAGACATAACCAAGCCCTCCGGGCAGACATAACCAAGACCTCCAGGCAGACATAACCAAGACCTCCGGGCCGTCATAACCAAGACCTCCGGGCAGTCATAACCAAGACCTCCGAACAGTCATAACCAAGACCTCCGGGCAGTCATAACCAAGACCTCCGGGCAGTCATAACCAAGACCTCCGGACAGTCATAACCGAGACCTCCGGGCAGACATAACCACGACCTCCGGGCAGTCATAACCAAGAGCTCCGGGCAGACATAACCAAGACCTCCGGGCAGTCATAACCAAGACCTCCGGGCAGTCATAACCAAGACCTCCGGGCAGTCATAACCAAGACCTCCGGGCAGTCATAACCAAGACCTCCGGGCAGACATAACCAAGACCTCCGGGCAGTCATAACCAAGACCTCCGGGCAGTCATAACCAAGACCTCCGGGCAGTCATAACCAAGACCTCCGGGCAGTCATAACCAAGACCTCCGGGCAGACATAACCAAGCCCTCCGGGCAGACATAACCAAGACCTCCAGGCAGACATAACCAAGACCTCCGGGCAGTCATAACCAAGACCTCCGGGCAGTCATAACCAAGACCTCCGGGCAGTCATAACCAAGACCTCCGGGCAGACATAACCAAGCCCTCCGGGCAGACATAACCAAGACCTCCAGGCAGACATAACCAAGACCTCCGGGCAGTCATAACCAAGACCTCCGGGCAGTCATAACCAAGACCTCCGGGCAGTCATAACCAAGACCTCCGGGCAGACATAACCAAGCCCTCCGGGCAGACATAACCAAGACCTCCAGGCAGACATAACCAAGACCTCCGGGCAGCCATAACCAAGACCTCCGGGCATAACCAAGACCTCCGGGCAGTCATAACCAAGACCTCCGGGCAGTCATAACCAAGACCTCCGGGCAGTCATAACCAAGACCTCCGGGCAGACATAACCAAGCCCTCCGGGCAGACATAACCAAGACCTCCAGGCAGACATAACCAAGACCTCCGGGCAGTCATAACCAAGACCTCCGGGCATAACCAAGACCTCCGGGCAGTCATAACCAAGACCTCCGGGCAGATATAACCAAGACCTCCGGGCAGTCATAACCAAGACCTCCGGGCAGTCATAACCAAGACCTCCGGCCAGTCATAACCAAGACCTCCGGGCAGACATAACCAAGACCTCCGGGCAGTCATAACCAAGACCTCCGGGCAGACATAACCAAGACCTCCGGGCAGTCATAACCAAGAACTCCGGGCAGTCATAACCAAGACCTCCGAGCAGACATAACCAAGACCTCCGGGCAGTCATAACCAAGACCTCCGGGCAGTCATAACCAAGACCTCCGGGCAGTCATAACCAAGACCTCCGGCCAGTCATAACCAAGACGTCCGGGCAGACATAACCAAGACCTCCGGGCAGTCATAACCAAGACCTCCGGGCAGACATAACCATGGCCTCCGGGCAGACATAACCAAGACCTCCGGGCAGTCATAACCAAGACCTCCGGGCAGTCATAACCAAGTCCTCCGGGCAGACATAACCAAGCCCTCCGGGCAGACATAACCAAGACCTCCAGGCAGACATAACCAAGACCTCCGGGCAGTCATAACCAAGACCTCCGGGCAGTCATAACCAAGACCTCCGGGCAGTCATAACCAAGACCTCCGGGCAGACATAACCAAGCCCTCCGGGCAGACATAACCAAGACCTCCGGGCAGACATAACCAAGACTTCCGGGCAGTCATAACCAAGACCTCCGGGCAGACATAACCAAGACCTCCGGGCAGACATAACCAAGACCTCCGGGCAGTCATAACCATGGCCTCCGGGCAGCCATAACCATGGCCTCCGGGCAGACATAACCAAGACCTCCGGGCAGACATAATCAAGTCCTTCGGGCAGACATAACCAAGACCTCCGGGCAGACATAACCAAGACCTCCGGGCAGACATAACCAAGACCTCCGGGCAGTCATTACCATGGCCTCCGGGCAGCCATAACCATGGCCTCCGGGCAGACATAACCAAGACCTCCGGGCAGACGTAACCAAGACTTCCGGGCAGTCATAACCAAGACCTCCGGGCAGACATAACCAAGACTTCCGGGCAGTCATAAGCAAGACCTCCGGGCAGACATAACCAAGACCTCCGGGCAGACATAACCAAGACCTCCGAGCAGTCATAACCAAGACCTCCGGCCAGACATAACCAAGACCTCCGGGCAGAATTAACCAAGACCTCCGGGCAGACATAACCAAGACCTCCGGGCAATCATAACCAAGACCTCCGGGCAGACATAACCAAGACCTCCGGGCAGTCATAACCAAGGACTCCGGGCAGTCATAACCAAGACCTCCGGGCAGACATAACCAAGACCTCCGGGCAGACATAACCAGGACCTCCGGGCAGTCATAACCAAGACCTCCGGGCAGAATTAACCAAGACCTCCGGGCAGACATAACCAAGACCTCCGGGCAGTCATAACCAAGACCTCCGGGCAGACATAACCAAGACCTCCGGGCAGTCATAACCAAGGACTCCGGGCAGTCATAACCAAGCCCTCCGGGCAGACATAACCAAGACCTCCAGGCAGACATAACCAAGACCTCCGGGCAGTCATAACCAAGACCTCCGGGCAGTCATAACCAAGACCTCCGGGCAGTCATAACCAAGACCTCCGGGCAGACATAACCAAGCCCTCCGGGCAGACATAACCAAGACCTCCAGGCAGACATAACCAAGACCTCCGGGCAGTCATAACCAAGACCTCCGGGCATAACCAAGACCTCCGGGCAGTCATAACCAAGACCTCCGGGCAGTCATAACCAAGACCTCCGGGCAGTCATAACCAAGACCTCCGGGCAGACATAACCAAGCCCTCCGGGCAGACATAACCAAGACCTCCAGGCAGACATAACCAAGACCTTCGGGCAGTCATAACCAAGACCTCCGGGCATAACCAAGACCTCCGGGCAGTCATAACCAAGACCTCCGGGCACACATAACCAAGACCTCCGGGCAGTCATAACCAAGACCTCCGGTCAGTCATAACCAAGACCTCCGGCCAGTCATAACCAAGACCTCCGGGCAGACATAACCAAGACCTCCGGGCAGTCATAACCAAGACCTCCGGGCAGACATAACCAAGACCTCCGGGCAGTCATAACCAAGAACTCCGGGCAGTCATAACCAAGACCTCCGGGCAGACATAACCAAGACCTCCGGGCAGACATAACCAAGACCACCGGGCAGTCATAACCAAGACCTCCGGGAAGTCATAACCAAGACCTCCGGCCAGTCATAACCAAGAACTCCGGGCAGACATAACCAAGACCTCCGGGCAGTCATAACCAAGACCTCCGGGCAGACATAACCATGGCCTCCGGGCAGATATAACCAAGACCTCCGGGCAGTCATAACCAAGACCTCCGGGCAGTCATAACCAAGTCCTCCGGGCAGACATAACCAAGACCTCCGGGCAGACATAACCATGGCCCCCCGAGCAGACATAACCAAGATCTCCTGGCAGTCATAACCAAGTCCTCCGGGCAGACATAACCAAGACCTCCGGGCAGACATAACCAAGACCTCCGGGCAGACATAACCAAGACCTCCGGGCAGACATAACCAAGACCTCCGGGCAGACATAACCAAGACCTCCGGGCAGACATAACCAAGACCTCCGGGCAGACATAACCAAGACCTCCGGGCAGACATAACCAAGACCTCCGGGCAGTCATAACCAAGACCTCCGGGAAGACATAACCAAGACCTCCGGGCAGTCATAACCAAGACCTCCGTGCAGATATAACCATGGCCTCTTGGCAGTCATAACCAAGACCTCCGGGCAGTCATAACCAAGACCTCCGGGCAGACATAACCAAGACCTCCGGGCAGACATAACCACGACCTCCGGCCAGTCATAACCAAGACCTCCGGGCAGTCATAACCAAGACCTCCGGGCAGACATAACCAAGACCTCCGGGCAGACATAACCAAGACCTCCGGGCAGTCATAACCAAGACCTCCTGGCAGTCATAACCAAGACCTCCGGGCAGACATAACCAAGACCTCCGAGCAGACATAACCACGTCCTCCAGGCAGTCATAACCAAGACCTCCGGGCAGACATAACCAAAACCTCCGGGCAGACATAACCAAGACCTCCGGGCAGTCATAACCAAGACCTCCGGGCAGACATAACCAAGACCTCCGGGCAGACATAACCAAGACTTCCGGGCAGTCATAACCAAGACCTCCGGGCAGACATAACCAAGACCTCCGGGCAGACATAACCAAGACCTCCGGGCAGTCATAACCAAGACCTCCGGGCAGTCATAACCAAGTCCTCCGGGCAGACATAACCAAGCCCTCCGGGCAGACATAACCAAGACCTCCGGGCAGACATAACCAAGACCTCCGGGCATAACCAAGACCTCCGGGCAGTCATAACCAAGACCTCCGGGCAGTCATAACCAAGACCTCCGGGCAGTCATAACCAAGACCTCCGGGCAGACATAACCACGACCTCCGGGCAGACATAACCAAGACCTCCGGGCAGACATAACCAAGACCTCCGGGCAGACATAACCAAGACCTCCGGGCAGACATAACCAAGGCCTCCGGGCAGTCATAACCAAGACCTCCTGGCAGTCATAACCAAGACCTCCGGGCAGACATAACCAAGACCTCCGGGCAGACATAACCAAGACCTCCGGGCAGTCATAACCAAGACCTCCGAACAGTCATAACCAAGACCTCCGGGCAGTCAGAACCAAGACCTCCGGGCAGTCATAACCAAGACCTCCGGGCAGTCATAACCAAGACTTCCGGGCAGACATAACCACGACCTCCGGGCAGTCATAACCAAGACCTCCGGGCAGACATAACCAAGACCTCCGGGCAGTCATAACCAAGACCTCCAGGC
Source organism: Procambarus clarkii (assembly GCF_040958095.1). Classification (NCBI taxonomy): domain Eukaryota; kingdom Metazoa; phylum Arthropoda; class Malacostraca; order Decapoda; family Cambaridae; genus Procambarus; species Procambarus clarkii. The sequence continues at coordinate 43,690,342 of NC_091180.1, read as the reverse complement.
AGTCATAACCAAGACCTCCGGGCAGTCATAACCAAGACCTCCGGGCAGTCATAACCAAGACCTCCGGGTAGACATAACCAAGACCTCCGGGCAGTCATAACCAAGACCTCCGGGCAGTCATAACCAAGACCTCCGGGCAGTCATAACAAGACCTCCGGGCAGTCATAACCAAGACCTCCGGGCAGACATAACCAAGCCCTCCGGGCAGACATAACCAAGACCTCCGGGCAGTCATAACCAAGACCTCCGGGCATAACCAAGACCTCCGGGCAGTCATAACCAAGACCTCCGGGCAGACATAACCAAGACCTCCGGGCAGTCATAACCAAGACCTCCGGGCAGTCATAACCAAGACCTCCGGCCAGTCATAACCAAGACCTCCGGGCAGACATAACCAAGACCTCCGGGCAGTCATAACCAAGACCTCCGGGCAGACATAACCAAGACCTCCGGGCAGTCATAACCAAGAACTCCGGGCAGTCATAACCAAGACCTCCGGGCAGACATAACTAAGACCTCCGGGCAGACATAACCAAGACCTCCGGGCAGTCATAACCAAGTCTTCCGGGCAGACATAACCAAGACCTCCGGGCAGACATAACCAAGACCTCCGGGCAGTCATAACCAAGACCTCCGAGCAGACATAACCAAGACCTCCGGGCAGACATAACCAAGACCTCCGGGCAGTCATAACCAAGACCTCCGGGCAGTCATAACCAAGAACTCCGGGCAGTCATAACCAAGACCTCCGAGCAGACATAACCAAGACCTCCGGGCAGACATAACCAAGACCTCCGGGCAGTCATAACCAAGACCTCCGGGCAGTCATAACCAAGACCTCCGGCCAGTCATAACCAAGACGTCCGGGCAGACATAACCAAGACCTCCGGGCAGTCATAACCAAGACCTCCGGGCAGACATAACCATGGCCTCCGGGCAGACATAACCAAGACCTCCGGGCAGTCATAACCAAGACCTCCGGGCAGTCATAACCAAGTCCTCCGGGCAGACATAACCAAGCCCTCCGGGCAGACATAACCAAGACCTCCAGGCAGACATAACCAAGACCTCCGGGCAGTCATAACCAAGACCTCCGGGCAGTCATAACCAAGACCTCCGGGCAGTCATAACCAAGACCTCCGGGCAGACATAACCAAGCCCTCCGGGCAGACATAACCAAGACCTCCAGGCAGACATAACCAAGACCTCCGGGCAGTCATAACCAAGACCTCCGGGCATAACCAAGACCTCCGGGCAGTCATAACCAAGACATCCGGGCAGTCATAACCAAGACCTCCGGGCAGACATAACCAAGCCCTCCGGGCAGACATAACCAAGACCTCCGGGCAGACATAACCAAGACCTCCGGGCAGTCATAACCAAGACCTCCGGGCATAACCAAGACCTCCGGGCAGTCATAACCAAGACCTCCGGGCAGACATAACCAAGACCTCCGGGCAGTCATAACCAAGACCTCCGGGCAGTCATAACCAAGACCTCCGGCCAGTCATAACCAAGACCTCCGGGCAGACATAACCAAGACCTCCGGGCAGTCATAACCAAGACCTCCGGGCAGACATAACCAAGACCTCCGGGCAGTCATAACCAAGAACTCCGGGCAGTCATAACCAAGACCTCCGGGCAGACATAACCAAGACCTCCGGGCAGACATAACCAAGACCTCCGGGCAGTCATAACCAAGTCTTCCGGGCAGACATAACCAAGACCTCCGGGCAGACATAACCAAGACCTCCGGGCAGACATAACCAAGACCTCCGGGCAGACATAACCAAGACCTCCGGGCAGACATAACCAAGACCTCCGGGCAGACATAACCAAGACCTCCGGGCAGACATAACCAAGACTTCCGGGCAGTCATAACCAAGACCTCCGGGCAGACATAACCAAGACCTCCGGGCAGACATAACCAAGACCTCCGGGCAGTCATAACCATGGCCTCCGGGCAGCCATAACCATGGCCTCCGGGCAGACATAACCAAGACCTCCGGGCAGACATAATCAAGTCCTTCGGGCAGACATAACCAAGACCTCCGGGCAGACATAACCAAGACCTCCGGGCAGACATAACCAAGACCTCCGGGCAGTCATTACTATGGCCTCCGGGCAGCCATAACCATGGCCTCCGGGCAGACATAACCAAGACCTCCGGGCAGACGTAACCAAGACTTCCGGGCAGTCATAACCAAGACCTCCGGGCAGACATAACCAAGACTTCCGGGCAGTCATAAGCAAGACCTCCGGGCAGACATAACCAAGACCTCCGGGCAGACATAACCAAGACCTCCGAGCAGTCATAACCAAGACCTCCGGCCAGACATAACCAAGACCTCCGGGCAGAATTAACCAAGACCTCCGGGCAGACATAACCAAGACCTCCGGGCAATCATAACCAAGACCTCCGGGCAGACATAACCAAGACCTCCGGGCAGTCATAACCAAGGACTCCGGGCAGTCATAATTAAGACCTCCGGGCAGACATAACCAAGACCTCCGGGCAGACATAACCAGGACCTCCGGGCAGTCATAACCAAGACCTCCGGGCAGAATTAACCAAGACCTCCGGGCAGACATAACCAAGACCTCCGGGCAGTCATAACCAAGACCTCCGGGCAGACATAACCAAGACCTCCGGGCAGTCATAACCAAGGACTCCGGGCAGTCATAACCAAGCCCTCCGGGCAGACATAACCAAGACCTCCAGGCAGACATAACCAAGACCTCCGGGCAGTCATAACCAAGACCTCCGGGCAGTCATAACCAAGACCTCCGGGCAGTCATAACCAAGACCTCCGGGCAGACATAACCAAGCCCTCCGGGCAGACATAACCAAGACCTCCAGGCAGACATAACCAAGACCTCCGGGCAGTCATAACCAAGACCTCCGGGCATAACCAAGACCTCCGGGCAGTCATAACCAAGACCTCCGGGCAGTCATAACCAAGACCTCCGGGCAGTCATAACCAAGACCTCCGGGCAGACATAACCAAGCCCTCCGGGCAGACATAACCAAGACCTCCAGGCAGACATAACCAAGACCTTCGGGCAGTCATAACCAAGACCTCCGGGCATAACCAAGACCTCCGGGCAGTCATAACCAAGACCTCCGGGCACACATAACCAAGACCTCCGGGCAGTCATAACCAAGACCTCCGGTCAGTCATAACCAAGACCTCCGGCCAGTCATAACCAAGACCTCCGGGCAGACATAACCAAGACCTCCGGGCAGTCATAACCAAGACCTCCGGGCAGACATAACCAAGACCTCCGGGCAGTCATAACCAAGAACTCCGGGCAGTCATAACCAAGACCTCCGGGCAGACATAACCAAGACCTCCGGGCAGACATAACCAAGACCACCGGGCAGTCATAACCAAGACCTCCGGGCAGTCATAACCAAGACCTCCGGCCAGTCATAACCAAGAACTCCGGGCAGACATAACCAAGACCTCCGGGCAGTCATAACCAAGACCTCCGGGCAGACATAACCATGGCCTCCGGGCAGATATAACCAAGACCTCCGGGCAGTCATAACCAAGACCTCCGGGCAGTCATAACCAAGTCCTCCGGGCAGACATAACCAAGACCTCCGGGCAGACATAACCATGGCCCCCCGAGCAGACATAACCAAGATCTCCTGGCAGTCATAACCAAGTCCTCCGGGCAGACATAACCAAGACCTCCGGGCAGACATAACCAAGACCTCCGGGCAGACATAACCAAGACCTCCGGGCAGACATAACCAAGACCTCCGGGCAGACATAACCAAGACCTCCGGGCAGACATAACCAAGACCTCCGGGCAGACATAACCAAGACCTCCGGGCAGACATAACCAAGACCTCCGGGCAGTCATAACCAAGACCTCCGGGAAGACATAACCAAGACCTCCGGGCAGACATAACCAAGACCTCCGGGCAGACATAACCAAGACCTCCGGGCAGACATAACCAAGACCTCCGGGCAGACATAACCAAGACCTCCGGGCAGTCATAACCAAGACCTCCGGGAAGACATAACCAAGACCTCCGGGCAGTCATAACCAAGACCTCCGTGCAGATATAACCATGGCCTCTTGGCAGTCATAACCAAGACCTCCGGGCAGTCATAACCAAGACCTCCGGGCAGACATAACCAAGACCTCCGGGCAGACATAACCACGACCTCCGGCCAGTCATAACCAAGACCTCCGGGCAGTCATAACCAAGACCTCCGGGCAGACATAACCAAGACCTCCGGGCAGACATAACCAAGACCTCCGGGCAGTCATAACCAAGACCTCCTGGCAGTCATAACCAAGACCTCCGGGCAGACATAACCAAGACCTCCGAGCAGACATAACCACGTCCTCCAGGCAGTCATAACCAAGACCTCCGGGCAGACATAACCAAAACCTCCGGGCAGACATAACCAAGACCTCCGGGCAGTCATAACCAAGACCTCCGGGCAGACATAACCAAGACCTCCGGGCAGACATAACCAAGACCTCCGGGCAGACATAACCAAGACCTCCGGGCAGACATAACCAAGACTTCCGGGCAGTCATAACCAAGACCTCCGGGCAGACATAACCAAGACCTCCGGGCAGACATAACCAAGACCTCCGGGCAGTCATAACCAAGACCTCCGGGCAGTCATAACCAAGTCCTCCGGGCAGACATAACCAAGCCCTCCGGGCAGACATAACCAAGACCTCCGGGCAGACATAACCAAGACCTCCGGGCATAACCAAGACCTCCGGGCAGTCATAACCAAGACCTCCGGGCAGTCATAACCAAGTCCTCCGGGCAGTCATAACCAAGACCTCCGGGCAGACATAACCACGACCTCCGGGCAGACATAACCAAGACCTCCGGGCAGACATAACCAAGACCTCCGGGCAGACATAACCAAGACCTCCGGGCAGACATAACCAAGGCCTCCGGGCAGTCATAACCAAGACCTCCTGGCAGTCATAACCAAGACCTCCGGGCAGACATAACCAAGACCTCCGGGCAGACATAACCAAGACCTCCGGGCAGTCATAACCAAGACCTCCGAACAGTCATAACCAAGACCTCCGGGCAGTCAGAACCAAGACCTCTGGGCAGTCATAACCAAGACCTCCGGGCAGTCATAACCAAGACTTCCGGGCAGACATAACCACGACCTCCGGGCAGTCATAACCAAGACCTCCGGGCAGACATAACCAAGACCTCCGGGCAGTCATAACCAAGACCTCCAGGCAGTCATAACCAAGACCTCCGGGCAGTCATAACCAAGACCTCCGGGCAGTCATAACCAAGACCTCCGGGTAGACATAACCAAGACCTCCGGGCAGTCATAACCAAGACCTCCGGGCAGTCATAACCAAGACCTCCGGGCAGTCATAACAAGACCTCCGGGCAGTCATAACCAAGACCTCCGGGCAGACATAACCAAGCCCTCCGGGCAGACATAACCAAGACCTCCGGGCAGTCATAACCAAGACCTCCGGGCATAACCAAGACCTCCGGGCAGTCATAACCAAGACCTCCGGGCAGACATAACCAAGACCTCCGGGCAGTCATAACCAAGACCTCCGGGCAGTCATAACCAAGACCTCCGGCCAGTCATAACCAAGACCTCCGGGCAGACATAACCAAGACCTCCGGGCAGTCATAACCAAGACCTCCGGGCAGACATAACCAAGACCTCCGGGCAGTCATAACCAAGAACTCCGGGCAGTCATAACCAAGACCTCCGGGCAGACATAACCAAGACCTCCGGGCAGACATAACCAAGACCTCCGGGCAGTCATAACCAAGTCTTCCGGGCAGACATAACCAAGACCTCCGGGCAGACATAACCAAGACCTCCGGGCAGTCATAACCAAGACCTCCGAGCAGACATAACCAAGACCTCCGGGCAGACATAACCAAGACCTCCGGGCAGTCATAACCAAGACCTCCGGGCAGTCATAACCAAGAACTCCGGGCAGTCATAACCAAGACCTCCGAGCAGACATAACCAAGACCTCCGGGCAGACATAACCAAGACCTCCGGGCAGTCATAACCAAGACCTCCGGGCAGTCATAACCAAGACCTCCGGCCAGTCATAACCAAGACGTCCGGGCAGACATAACCAAGACCTCCGGGCAGTCATAACCAAGACCTCCGGGCAGACATAACCATGGCCTCCGGGCAGACATAACCAAGACCTCCGGGCAGTCATAACCAAGACCTCCGGGCAGTCATAACCAAGTCCTCCGGGCAGACATAACCAAGCCCTCCGGGCAGACATAACCAAGACCTCCAGGCAGACATAACCAAGACCTCCGGGCAGTCATAACCAAGACCTCCGGGCAGTCATAACCAAGACCTCCGGGCAGTCATAACCAAGACCTCCGGGCAGACATAACCAAGCCCTCCGGGCAGACATAACCAAGACCTCCAGGCAGACATAACCAAGACCTCCGGGCAGTCATAACCAAGACCTCCGGGCATAACCAAGACCTCCGGGCAGTCATAACCAAGACATCCGGGCAGTCATAACCAAGACCTCCGGGCAGACATAACCAAGCCCTCCGGGCAGACATAACCAAGACCTCCGGGCAGACATAACCAAGACCTCCGGGCAGTCATAACCAAGACCTCCGGGCATAACCAAGACCTCCGGGCAGTCATAACCAAGACCTCCGGGCAGACATAACCAAGACCTCCGGGCAGTCATAACCAAGACCTCCGGGCAGTCATAACCAAGACCTCCGGCCAGTCATAACCAAGACCTCCGGGCAGACATAACCAAGACCTCCGGGCAGTCATAACCAAGACCTCCGGGCAGACATAACCAAGACCTCCGGGCAGTCATAACCAAGAACTCCGGGCAGTCATAACCAAGACCTCCGGGCAGACATAACCAAGACCTCCGGGCAGACATAACCAAGACCTCCGGGCAGTCATAACCAAGTCTTCCGGGCAGACATAACCAAGACCTCCGGGCAGACATAACCAAGACCTCCGGGCAGACATAACCAAGACCTCCGGGCAGACATAACCAAGACCTCCGGGCAGACATAACCAAGACCTCCGGGCAGACATAACCAAGACCTCCGGGCAGACATAACCAAGACTTCCGGGCAGTCATAAGCAAGACCTCCGGGCAGACATAACCAAGACCTCCGGGCAGACATAACCAAGACCTCCGAGCAGTCATAACCAAGACCTCCGGCCAGACATAACCAAGACCTCCGGGCAGAATTAACCAAGACCTCCGGGCAGACATAACCAAGACCTCCGGGCAATCATAACCAAGACCTCCGGGCAGACATAACCAAGACCTCCGGGCAGTCATAACCAAGGACTCCGGGCAGTCATAATTAAGACCTCCGGGCAGACATAACCAAGACCTCCGGGCAGACATAACCAGGACCTCCGGGCAGTCATAACCAAGACCTCCGGGCAGAATTAACCAAGACCTCCGGGCAGACATAACCAAGACCTCCGGGCAGTCATAACCAAGACCTCCGGGCAGACATAACCAAGACCTCCGGGCAGTCATAACCAAGGACTCCGGGCAGTCATAACCAAGCCCTCCGGGCAGACATAACCAAGACCTCCAGGCAGACATAACCAAGACCTCCGGGCAGTCATAACCAAGACCTCCGGGCAGTCATAACCAAGACCTCCGGGCAGTCATAACCAAGACCTCCGGGCAGACATAACCAAGCCCTCCGGGCAGACATAACCAAGACCTCCAGGCAGACATAACCAAGACCTCCGGGCAGTCATAACCAAGACCTCCGGGCATAACCAAGACCTCCGGGCAGTCATAACCAAGACCTCCGGGCAGTCATAACCAAGACCTCCGGGCAGTCATAACCAAGACCTCCGGGCAGACATAACCAAGCCCTCCGGGCAGACATAACCAAGACCTCCAGGCAGACATAACCAAGACCTTCGGGCAGTCATAACCAAGACCTCCGGGCATAACCAAGACCTCCGGGCAGTCATAACCAAGACCTCCGGGCACACATAACCAAGACCTCCGGGCAGTCATAACCAAGACCTCCGGTCAGTCATAACCAAGACCTCCGGCCAGTCATAACCAAGACCTCCGGGCAGACATAACCAAGACCTCCGGGCAGTCATAACCAAGACCTCCGGGCAGACATAACCAAGACCTCCGGGCAGTCATAACCAAGAACTCCGGGCAGTCATAACCAAGACCTCCGGGCAGACATAACCAAGACCTCCGGGCAGACATAACCAAGACCACCGGGCAGTCATAACCAAGACCTCCGGGCAGTCATAACCAAGACCTCCGGCCAGTCATAACCAAGAACTCCGGGCAGACATAACCAAGACCTCCGGGCAGTCATAACCAAGACCTCCGGGCAGACATAACCATGGCCTCCGGGCAGATATAACCAAGACCTCCGGGCAGTCATAACCAAGACCTCCGGGCAGTCATAACCAAGTCCTCCGGGCAGACATAACCAAGACCTCCGGGCAGACATAACCATGGCCCCCCGAGCAGACATAACCAAGATCTCCTGGCAGTCATAACCAAGTCCTCCGGGCAGACATAACCAAGACCTCCGGGCAGACATAACCAAGACCTCCGGGCAGACATAACCAAGACCTCCGGGCAGACATAACCAAGACCTCCGGGCAGACATAACCAAGACCTCCGGGCAGACATAACCAAGACCTCCGGGCAGACATAACCAAGACCTCCGGGCAGACATAACCAAGACCTCCGGGCAGTCATAACCAAGACCTCCGGGAAGACATAACCAAGACCTCCGGGCAGTCATAACCAAGACCTCCGTGCAGATATAACCATGGCCTCCTGGCAGTCATAACCAAGACCTCCGGGCAGTCATAACCAAGACCTCCGGGCAGACATAACCAAGACCTCCGGGCAGACATAACCACGACCTCCGGCCAGTCATAACCAAGACCTCCGGGCAGTCATAACCAAGACCTCCGGGCAGACATAACCATGACCTCCGGGCAGACATAACCAAGACCTCCGGGCAGTCATAACCAAGACCTCCTGGCAGTCATAACCAAGACCTCCGGGCAGACATAACCAAGACCTCCGAGCAGACATAACCACGTCCTCCAGGCAGTCATAACCAAGACCTCCGGGCAGACATAACCAAAACCTCCGGGCAGACATAACCAAGACCTCCGGGCAGTCATAACCAAGACCTCCGGGCAGACATAACCAAGACCTCCGGGCAGACATAACCAAGACCTCCGGGCAGACATAACCAAGACCTCCGGGCAGACATAACCAAGACTTCCGGGCAGTCATAACCAAGACCTCCGGGCAGACATAACCAAGACCTCCGGGCAGACATAACCAAGACCTCCGGGCAGTCATAACCAAGACCTCCGGGCAGTCATAACCAAGTCCTCCGGGCAGACATAACCAAGCCCTCCGGGCAGACATAACCAAGACCTCCAGGCAGACATAACCAAGACCTCCGGGCATAACCAAGACCTCCGGGCAGTCATAACCAAGACCTCCGGGCAGTCATAACCAAGACCTCCGGGCAGTCATAACCAAGACCTCCGGGCAGACATAACCACGACCTCCGGGCAGACATAACCAAGACCTCCGGGCAGACATAACCAAGACCTCCGGGCAGACATAACCAAGACCTCCGGGCAGACATAACCAAGGCCTCCGGGCAGTCATAACCAAGACCTCCTGGCAGTCATAACCAAGACCTCCGGGCAGACATAACCAAGACCTCCGGGCAGACATAACCAAGACCTCCGGGCAGTCATAACCAAGACCTCCGAACAGTCATAACCAAGACCTCCGGGCAGTCAGAACCAAGACCTCTGGGCAGTCATAACCAAGACCTCCGGGCAGTCATAACCAAGACTTCCGGGCAGACATAACCACGACCTCCGGGCAGTCATAACCAAGACCTCCGGGCAGACATAACCAAGACCTCCGGGCAGTCATAACCAAGACCTCCAGGCAGTCATAACCAAGACCTCCGGGCAGTCATAACCAAGACCTCCGGGCAGTCATAACCAAGACCTCCGGGTAGACATAACCAAGACCTCCGGGCAGTCATAACCAAGACCTCCGGGCAGTCATAACCAAGACCTCCGGGCAGTCATAACAAGACCTCCGGGCAGTCATAACCAAGACCTCCGGGCAGACATAACCAAGCCCTCCGGGCAGACATAACCAAGACCTCCAGGCAGACATAACCAAGACCTCCGGGCCGTCATAACCAAGACCTCCGGGCAGTCATAACCAAGACCTCCGAACAGTCATAACCAAGACCTCCGGGCAGTCATAACCAAGACCTCCGGGCAGTCATAACCAAGACCTCCGGACAGTCATAACCGAGACCTCCGGGCAGACATAACCACGACCTCCGGGCAGTCATAACCAAGAGCTCCGGGCAGACATAACCAAGACCTCCGGGCAGTCATAACCAAGACCTCCGGGCAGTCATAACCAAGACCTCCGGGCAGTCATAACCAAGACCTCCGGGCAGTCATAACCAAGACCTCCGGGCAGACATAACCAAGACCTCCGGGCAGTCATAACCAAGACCTCCGGGCAGTCATAACCAAGACCTCCGGGCAGTCAGAACCAAGACCTCTGGGCAGTCATAACCAAGACCTCCGGGCAGTCATAACCAAGACTTCCGGGCAGACATAACCACGACCTCCGGGCAGTCATAACCAAGACCTCCGGGCAGTCATAACCAAGACCTCCGGGTAGACATAACCAAGACCTCCGGGCAGTCATAACCAAGACCTCCGGGCAGTCATAACCAAGACCTCCGGGCAGTCATAACAAGACCTCCGGGCAGTCATAACCAAGACCTCCGGGCAGACATAACCAAGCCCTCCGGGCAGACATAACCAAGACCTCCAGGCAGACATAACCAAGACCTCCGGGCCGTCATAACCAAGACCTCCGGGCAGTCATAACCAAGACCTCCGAACAGTCATAACCAAGACCTCCGGGCAGTCATAACCAAGACCTCCGGGCAGTCATAACCAAGACCTCCGGACAGTCATAACCGAGACCTCCGGGCAGACATAACCACGACCTCCGGGCAGTCATAACCAAGAGCTCCGGGCAGACATAACCAAGACCTCCGGGCAGTCATAACCAAGACCTCCGGGCAGTCATAACCAAGACCTCCGGGCAGTCATAACCAAGACCTCCGGGCAGTCATAACCAAGACCTCCGGGCAGACATAACCAAGACCTCCGGGCAGTCATAACCAAGACCTCCGGGCAGTCATAACCAAGACCTCCGGGCAGTCATAACCAAGACCTCCGGGCAGACATAACCAAGCCCTCCGGGCAGACATAACCAAGACCTCCAGGCAGACATAACCAAGACCTCCGGGCAGTCATAACCAAGACCTCCGGGCAGTCATAACCAAGACCTCCGGGCAGTCATAACCAAGACCTCCGGGCAGACATAACCAAGCCCTCCGGGCAGACATAACCAAGACCTCCAGGCAGACATAACCAAGACCTCCGGGCAGCCATAACCAAGACCTCCGGGCATAACCAAGACCTCCGGGCAGTCATAACCAAGACCTCCGGGCAGTCATAACCAAGACCTCCGGGCAGTCATAACCAAGACCTCCGGGCAGACATAACCAAGACCTCCAGGCAGACATAACCAAGACCTCCGGGCAGTCATAACCAAGACCTCCGGGCATAACCAAGACCTCTGGGCAGTCATAACCAAGACCTCCGGGCAGACATAACCAAGACCTCCGGGCAGTCATAACCAAGACCTCCGGGCAGTCATAACCAAGACCTCCGGCCAGTCATAACCCCAAGACCTCCGGGCAGACATAACCAAGACCTCCGGGCAGTCATAACCAAGACCTCCGGGCAGACATAACCAAGACCTCCGGGCAGTCATAACCAAGAACTCCGGGCAGTCATAACCAAGACCTCCGGGCAGACATAACCAAGACCTCCGGGCAGACATAACCAAGACCTCCGGGCAGTCATAACCAAGACCTCCGGGCAGTCATAACCAAGACCTCCGGCCAGTCATAACCAAGACGTCCGGGCAGACATAACCAAGACCTCCGGGCAGTCATAACCAAGACCTCCGGGCAGACATAACCATGGCCTCCGGGCAGACATAACCAAGACCTCCGGGCAGTCATAACCAAGACCTCCGGGCAGTCATAACCAAGTCCTCCGGGCAGACATAACCAAGCCCTCCGGGCAGACATAACCAAGACCTCCAGGCAGACATAACCAAGACCTCCGGGCAGTCATAACCAAGACCTCCGGGCAGTCATAACCAAGACCTCCGGGCAGTCATAACCAAGACCTCCGGGCAGACATAACCAAGCCCTCCGGGCAGACATAACCAAGACCTCCAGGCAGACATAACCAAGACCTCCGGGCAGTCATAACCAAGACCTCCGGGCATAACCAAGACCTCCGGGCAGTCATAACCAAGACATCCGGGCAGTCATAACCAAGACCTCCGGGCAGACATAACCAAGCCCTCCGGGCAGACATAACCAAGACCTCCGGGCAGACATAACCAAGACCTCCGGGCAGTCATAACCAAGACCTCCGGGCATAACCAAGACCTCCGGGCAGTCATAACCAAGACCTCCGGGCAGACATAACCAAGACCTCCGGGCAGTCATAACCAAGACCTCCGGGCAGTCATAACCAAGACCTCCGGCCAGTCATAACCAAGACCTCCGGGCAGACATAACCAAGACCTCCGGGCAGTCATAACCAAGACCTCCGGGCAGACATAACCAAGACCTCCGGGCAGTCATAACCAAGAACTCCGGGCAGTCATAACCAAGACCTCCGGGCAGACATAACCAAGACCTCCGGGCAGACATAACCAAGACCTCCGGGCAGTCATAACCAAGTCTTCCGGGCAGACATAACCAAGACCTCCGGGCAGACATAACCAAGACCTCCGGGCAGACATAACCAAGACCTCCGGGCAGACATAACCAAGACCTCCGGGCAGACATAACCAAGACCTCCGGGCAGACATAACCAAGACCTCCGGGCAGACATAACCAAGACTTCCGGGCAGTCATAACCAAGACCTCCGGGCAGACATAACCAAGACCTCCGGGCAGACATAACCAAGACCTCCGGGCAGTCATAACCATGGCCTCCGGGCAGCCATAACCATGGCCTCCGGGCAGACATAACCAAGACCTCCGGGCAGACATAATCAAGTCCTTCGGGCAGACATAACCAAGACCTCCGGGCAGACATAACCAAGACCTCCGGGCAGACATAACCAAGACCTCCGGGCAGTCATTACCATGGCCTCCGGGCAGCCATAACCATGGCCTCCGGGCAGACATAACCAAGACCTCCGGGCAGACGTAACCAAGACTTCCGGGCAGTCATAACCAAGACCTCCGGGCAGACATAACCAAGACTTCCGGGCAGTCATAAGCAAGACCTCCGGGCAGACATAACCAAGACCTCCGGGCAGACATAACCAAGACCTCCGAGCAGTCATAACCAAGACCTCCGGCCAGACATAACCAAGACCTCCGGGCAGAATTAACCAAGACCTCCGGGCAGACATAACCAAGACCTCCGGGCAGTCATAACCAAGACCTCCGGGCAGACATAACCAAGACCTCCGGGCAGTCATAACCAAGGACTCCGGGCAGTCATAACCAAGACCTCCGGGCAGACATAACCAAGACCTCCGGGCAGACATAACCAGGACCTCCGGGCAGTCATAACCAAGACCTCCGGGCAGTCATAACCAAGACCTCCGGCCAGTCATAACCAAGACCTCCGGGCAGACATAACCAAGACCTCCGGGCAGTCATAACAAAGACCTCCGGGCAGACATAACCATGGCCTCCGGGCAGACATAACCAAGACCTCCGGGCAGTCATTACCAAGACCTCCGGGCTGTCATAACCAAGACCTCCGGGCAGTCATAACCAAGTCCTTCGGGCAGACATAACCAAGACCTCCGGGCAGACATAACCATGGCCTCCGGGCAGACATAACCAGGTCCTCCGGGCAATCATAACCAAGACCTCCGGGCAGTCATAACCAAGACCTCCGGCCAGTCATAACCAAGACCTCCGGGCAGACATAACCAAGACCTCCAGGCAGTCATAACAAAGACCTCCGGGCAGACATAACCATGGCCTCCGGGCAGACATAACCAAGACCTCCGGGCAGTCATAACCAAGACCTCCGGGCAGTCATAACCAAGACCTCCGGGCAGTCATAACCAAGTCCTTCGGGCAGACATAACCAAGACCTCCGGGCAGACATAACCATGGCCTCCGGGCAGACATAACCAAGACCTCCGGGCAGTCATAACCAAGTCCTCCGGGCAGACATAACCATGGCCTCCGGGCAGACATAACCAAGACCTCCGGGCAGACATAACCAAGACCTCCGGGCAGACATAACCAAGACCTCCGGGCAGACATAACCAAGACCTCCGGGCAGACATAACCAAGACCTCCGGGCAGACATAACCAAGACCAACGGGCAGACATAACCAAGACCCCCGGGCAGACATAACCAAGACTTCCGGGCAGTCGTAACCAAGACCTCCGGGCAGATATAACCAAGACCTCCGGGCAGACATAACCAAGACCTCCGGGCAGTCATAACCATGGCCTCCGGGCAGCCATAACCATGGCCTCCGGGCAGACATAACCAAGACCTCCGGGCAAACATAACCAAGTCCTCCGGGCAGACATAACCAAGACCTCCGGGCAGACATAACCAAGACCTCCGGGCAGACATAACCAAGACCTCCCGGCAGTCATTACCATGGCCTCCGGGCAGCCATAACCATGGCCTCCGGGCAGACATAACCAAGACCTCCGGGCAGACATAACCAAGTCCTCCGGGCAGACATAACCAAGACTTCCGGGCAGACATAACCAAGACCTCCGGGCAGACATAACCAACACCTCCCGGCAGACATAACCAAGACCTCCGGGCAGCCATAACCATGGCCTCCGGGCAGACATAACCAAGACCTCCGGGCAGACATAACCAAGTCCTCCGGGCAGACATAACCAAGACTTCCGGGCAGTCATAACCAAGACCTCCGGGCAGACATAACCAAGACTTCCGGGCAGTCATAACCAAGACCTCCGGGCAGACATAACCAAGAACTCCGGGCAGACATAACCAAGACCTCCGGGCAGACATAACCAAGACCTCCGGGCAGACATAACCAAGACCTCCGGGCAGACATAACCAACACCTCCGGGCAGACATAACCAACACCTCCGGGCAGTCATAGCCAGGAGTGAAAAATATCCATTCTATAGTTCGCCGACCAAAACTAAACTGCATAATCTAAATGTGGCCTAACCAGAGCAAGATATAGCTGAAGAACAACACCAGGTGCCTTTTTACTAACGCTTTGATTAATAAATTCCAGTGTCCTATTTGTCTTATTACGAACATATATGAATTGATTTTTTGGTTTTAAATTCTTACTAATCATAACTCCCAGATCCCTTTTGTAATCTCAACACCATTTAGCTCGTATCTTATAACTCTTTCATCATAACCTAGCCTCAAAACCTTACATTTGTTGGCATTAAACTGCATCTGCAAATTCTTTGACCATTTCAAAACCCTGGGTCATTTAGATCATCTGGAAATGATTGTGTGTCTTTTTTGTCTTTATTAACCTATCGATTTTTGAATTATCGATGTGTATATATATATATATATATATATATATATATATATATATATATATATATATATATATATATATATATATATATATATATGTCGTACCTAGTAGCCAGAACGCACTTCTCAGCCTACTATGTGTGAGATTTTTCTCTACGCCTACCTCCCTTAAGAGGTGGACTACAAGTTTAAAGTCTGCTCACGGCAGTTAAGCATGAGTCCAGTAGAAAAAGGAAAAGCGGGAGCAAACCGCCAGGCCTCCACCACCAAGGGTGAAAACCTGTCCACAATAGGCCGCTGGCTCCTCCTAGTTAAACAGGACGTTAAAACTAATAAAGGGTAACAGACGGGTTCTCACAATCAAATATTTATATTTGATGTGGCGCTATGAATTGGAATTCGAATTCCCAAGAACAGCCGCCTTATCAAGATCACATCAACATTTAATAATATGCAGAAATATAGTGGAATAATATGGTTGAAGAGTTGACATCAAAGACTGTTTTCTATAACATAACAATTTATTAATAACAAGAGACTAACTACTACATTACCGAGTTTACATTACGTTAATGTCAATCCAGTGGCACGATAACAAACAGCTACATAGCAACCCTTGCTGTGAGGCTGCATACTGAACTAACCTGAACACAGGTGTGCCCACTGATGATGCAATATTGCAAATCAAAGAAAAATATCACAGACTAAGTTACACCACAGCGAATGGTTACGTTATTGTACATCAAGTGGCATTTGCAACACAGCTATTCAACAGCCCCTCGAGAAGTGACAGCAGGCTCCATCTTGCTGACACTTCGGGCTGACAACATGAACTAACTGAACAAATGAAGGATCCACTGAAACAAAGACACAAGCAGGCAATCAATAGTGTCTCGATTTCCCTGACAGCTACTATAATCACAAACTTAGGGGTCCTCCCGCCCCCCAGGAGAGACCCACATAACTAGGCGAAAAGTCTAACAGTGATTCCCCCCTATCACAACCCAGTGTGAACACTCTTTGCAACTCCCACTAAGAAGTTGCCCTGTTGTAACCTGATACACAGACAGGCAAGGCGGGATTCTGGGACACAGCTCCACAGATCCCTAGATGACTCTACTCTCGTCACCAGACGACAACCAAAAGAAATTGCCTGAAGTGATTAATTACGTTAATTGACTGATCGCAGCAGTCAGCAACAAAGTACCACGGTAATCACAAACAATTGTCTCCCACTAGACAACAACATGATGATACTCTACATTAATCTTTAACACTTGTCTCTCTCTTGTTAACAATAACTCAACATATATTACAACACACTTGACTCCTTGCAAGCATTCAGTGAGTAATTCTCAATTAAGGTCAAACGGACCGCTAATGACATCCCCATTGAGTTACGTTAACTAAGCCTACCCTAACTTGGTAGCTTCTCCACAGTCTGTGTCAAAAATTTACTAGTGTTACGGTGCCCTCTCCTATTTCTTTCGTTTGCCGGCTTAAAGAGTCATATCAGCTCTCCCTACTGATTCTCTGAGGTTCAGGGAGTCTAATGATATATGTGGCGACCAGACCGGCTGCCAGTTAAGGGAAGGAAGTTATATTATAAGTTGTAAATATATAATATTGGCGCCCTGTTATAAAATGAAACAGTATCCCCTACGGCAGATATGACCTTTTGGAAGGGACATTGCCGATCGTGGATTGGCCGACGTAGGTCGCGGGCGATCAATCAGGGCCCGCCATGACGTCACCGAGTGCCCCGGGCGGCGCCAACGTCAGAGTGGTTCTGACCTTGGAAGCGACAGGACGCGCCTCGGTCTGCTCTCAAGGATTGGAGGCTCTGCAAGCCTTGTTCAGTGGATTGAGCTGGCCATCGCAGCCCATCATAGTTATTGGAGACCCTGCGCTTCTGGGAAGCAAAAGAGGAACCAAGTTCAGTGAGCAGAGAAGTGCCAAACTTGGAAAATAGTCGGCGACGACGCTGGGCGGCGCCGCTGGCTGGACGTTGAGGTCTGGAAGGTGGGCGGGCAGGCCTAGCTGTGACTGGGGTCACATCCACTGAGAATCTTGGAAGGACGACACCGTGCCTAGGACACGGAGCAACGCCCTGTGGGAGAGGCGAGTGTGGGGGGAAAATAGTGATTAGCTCAGCGCCCATCGATGAACCAGGATTGGGACAGCTGAATCTCAGGGATTGGAACGGCGACGACGCGAAGGCTTCACGACACCTGAGGACCTGTGGAACGTCCTGGATCGTCAAGGATCGACCCAAGGAAGCGTGGGAACCTCACACCATCGAGGGACAGGCGTCGTGAGCCAGGAGTGTAAGGTAGATCATTTTCCCTCCCATTACCCCTTGTATGAGTAGGCTAGTTAGGCCACAATATTTACTTGTGTATGTGGCAGCAAGACTTTATTACTTTAATAGTAGAATAGGCTGCAAAGCAGCTTGTGTCCAGGACTGTCAGAGAGGACAGTGTGTATGGACGGCAGGACAGTGAAGAAGAGGTGCCGACGTGGTGAAGAGGCCCTCCTGTGAGAGTGTGAGACTCCTGTCTTCCTGCCCAGTTGAAGGAGTGTTGGAGGTCGTGGAAGAAGAGGCTGACGATCTCCAGACTCATTATCCATATTCCATATTCATGTATTACTTGTGATTGTGTGTGTGTTCATGTAATTTGCATCAGTAAATCCACACATTTTATTACTGTGTTTGAGTGTGCCTCCATTTATGATATTTCTCTATGAGCATACATTTCTGGCTACAAACAATATATAATACACCCACTGAACTGCATTGTTGGGGTGCAGATATAATAACCCAGCTGGCGACCTTGCTAAGAGGAAGATAGAGAAGACAGGCGGGAAAGGAGTTCCTGCAACCTATTTTTGTCTGGCAGGCTACTAACTCATAACCTCAGGGAGGTTATGGTTATAAGGTAAGCCTGAGTCTTCCTTCACTCCCCCACGGGTCTAGGCCGGAACTGTTAACAGCAGTTTCCCCGTGTTTGACTGAAGGGCTTCCAGGGTGAATCAGTGGCACCCCCTTTTGTGGTGGAAGCAAAGACCTGCGGAGGTGGGCATTGTTGGTCCTATCTTGTGTGACCAAGGAGACCCCGGTGAATCCCGGGAGTCGGAGGGGCTGAGTATTTGGGCCTTTTGAGCCCCTAGCAGTTAAGTGTTAGCAGAGCCCCGGACCGCCCACCCCCCACGTGACACTAGTGAGTGTTAATTACCCTAATTAAGCCACTAATTACTTGAGCCATTAATTAACGGTCACCAGGACCGATAATTAATCATCCATAAATATGTCTCACTCCGCACTGCCTAAGCAGGTCTCATCAAACACCGTGAATTCACGGGAAAGGAGTTAATTACCCTAATTAACAAGATGTGCCAATAATCCACTGTCCTCAGACAGGATATGATTAATACAACGATTTATGCTAGCTCCATGACCTCGCTTTTACCGAGTCACCAGAGCTCTCCAATGTTAATTATTCCACTAATTAACATGAGCCACTAATTGCTATACCCCTGAAAGGTAATTAGTCTCGAACATATTACGTTAACACAAGTACTGACAGACTCTGACAGAACCTCTCCCACTACGTGAATTCATGATTAGAAGGCTAATTACATAATTAGCTAGAGTGGTCAATTAATTGTCACATGGACAATTAATTGCTCCCGAGACGTATCTCATTCTAGCTCAACACTGTTCTCACTTAACAGCCCTCACTCCACAATACTAAGTGTGCACCCCTTATCCAGTTAATTACCCCTTTACTTAATTAACTCACTGAATCCTTAAGTCCTCAACACAACTTAAAGAAACAAAGTAACCCCAGCGTTACTTAGGTCACACTATAATGGCATGCAACATCATAACAGCACTGCCCACATATGGTTGCGGCTACTGCAACTCGCTAATTACTGTGCCCACACAATAAACACACGGTTGTGCAACACACCAAAGTATACTAATATTACTGGCCTCCCTCTTTTACTTGCACCCGATTGCAAAGGAATACTGTGAACACACCCACACTTGCCTCAGCAAGGCAATTAACCCATCAATTGCCTGCTCTCAATAAGTACTGTGAATTCCCCTGAATAATCCTAGAGGTCCCTTAAACCCTCAACACAGTTCCTGGGGCAATAATATTGTATAAACTGAAACAACACTGCACAAACCTGCAACATAATGATGCTGTCAGCATACACCACATGCTAATGACATCATTAGGCAATCAGTCAGCAATCACACCTACTGACTTACCACACAACACAGTACATAACATGCAAATGAACACATAGAAATGGCATTTACATAATCAATGAAAATTAATCACCAAGTAGTGTGCAACTACCTACACAGACTTCAGGAGTCCCCACTGACATCCCTGCCTACCTCTAATGATTATAATTTTACGGTACTCTATGGCATTAATCCAGCCTGAACGATTATATAGAATCGACAGGCTGGATCACTTATATGGTAAATCTCTACACTGATTACATACTCTAGTCAGTCTACACACTTATATAAATATATATATATATAACTACTTGTGTGGTACCGTGTACAACATCCATCTCCAGGTACATCCCAACCAGTCACCTGGACGACAGTACAGACAGCTGTCTCTCAGCTGCTTCCTCAATGTAACAACTTTTATTGTACTCACGGCTCCTTTCTACTGCCCTCTTTCCCTTATTTTTCCTCATTACCAAAGTTACTACCACACTTAGCTTGCTTGCTCCTCATGCGTCGACAAGATGTGGCCCTAGGCTGTCCCGGGAAAGTGGCCAAGGCATGTGGCCACAGCGCCCCTCCCGAGCTGAGAGAGGGGGGGGTATTGGGATAGCCGGCGCGCGGGCAGGCGGGTGGCCTGGGTGGGTGGCCTGGGTGGGTGGCCTCCACCCGCGGGCGGGCGCGCACATGGGTGCCGCCCACAGGAGTACCCTCACGGCTGGGGAATCACAACCTCTCAGAGTAGAGCCTGCCTTGCTCTACACTGTGGTGACAATGGCCGGCGGCGTCCCCACACTGACGCAGCCTGTTACACCATGAGGCTCTGCCAGCCTCCCTCATGCGTTCACACAGTCAACTGTCTCTTAGCTTTTTACTGTTTCTTCCGTAAATCCCTGGCCACAATTCACTTAATTAGGCCTTGACACAACCCCTGATGGCAGGAGTGCCACCAATCGAGTTTTTGGACGACAGAAGCGATTAACAGGGGGTGGAGGTGGCAGGGTGCCACCTCCACCCAAACACGTCTCCTTTCCCTGGCCGCCCAATTCAAACTGAAAATTTGGCAGGCTAAGGGAACTCAAGATGCCCATACCTCCTTACTACCATGCCTAGACCAATCAGCTTGAACCCGGCACGGCTCCTCGTGGTGCCGGGTCCAATCACCTCTCTCTATCACCCTCGGGCGTCCTGTGACGTCACAAGGAGGGTGAGGCCTACCCCACTGTCCCTCCTCTCCCCCTATAAAACCGTTGGGAGAGTCAAGTACCTCCCTACACCACTCCACTCTCAACTCCCATCCTATTTTCACAGAAACAGGAAAAGTCTGTAACTCCCTCTACAGAGTAATCACAGACTTCTAACTACTCACAGATGATAGTTCGTAACACAAGCTTTCATTCAACACCCAACAAGCATATGTTATTTTGAAAGCTTCAGTTTCTAGAGTGCCTAGCCTAATCTAGAAACTAGGAAAAACTAGCTGAGGGATCTAGATCCCTCACACTATGCAAGGCCCGATTTGCCTAATAAGCCAAGTTTTCATGAATTAATGTTTTTTTCGACTACCTAACCTAACCTACCTAACCTAACCTAACTTTTTCGGCTACCTAACCCAACCTAACCTATAAAGATAGGTTAGGTTAGGTTAGGTAGGGTTGGTTAGGTTCGATCATATATCTACGTTAATTTTAACTCCAATAAAAAAAATTGACCTCATACATAATGAAATGTGTAGCTTTATCATTTCATAAGAAAAAAATTTGAGAAAATATATTAATTCTGGAAAAGTTGGCTTATTAGGCAAATCGGGCCTTGCATAGTAGGCTGAGAAGTGCATTCTGGCTACTAGGTACGACATATATATATATATATATATATATATATATATATATATATATATATATATATATATGTCGTACCTAGTAGCCAGAACGCACTTCTCAGCCTACTATGCAAGGCCCGATTTGCCTAATAAGCCAAGTTTTCATGAATTAATTGTTTTTCGACTACCTAACCTACCTAACCTAACCTATCCTAACTTTTTTGGCTACCTAACCTAACCTAACCTGTAAAGATAGGTTAGGTTAGGTTAGGTAGGGTTGGTTAGGTTCGGTCATATATCTACGTTAATTTTAACTCCAATAAAAAACAATTGACCTCATACATAATGAAATGGGTAGCTTTATCATTTCATAAGAAAAAAATTAGAGAAAATATGTTAATTCAGGAAAACTTTGCTTATTAGGCAAATCGGGCCTTGCATAGTAGGCTGAGAAGTGCGTTCTGGCTACTAGGTACGACATATATATATATATATATATATATATATATATATATATATATATATATATATATATATATGTCGTACCTAGTAGCCAGAACGCATTTCTCAGCCTACTATGCAAGGCCCGATTTGCCTAATAAGCCAAGTTTTCATGAATTAATGTTTTTTCGACTACCTAACCTACCTAACCTAACCTAACCTAACCTAACTTTTTCTGCTACCTAACCTAACCTAACCTATAAAGATAGGTTAGGTTAGGTTAGGTAGGGTTTGTTAGGTTCGGTCATATATCTACGTTAATTTTAACTCCAATAAAAAAAATTAACCTCATACATAATGAAATGGGTAGCTTTATCATTTCATAAGAAAAAAGTTAGAGAAAATATATTAATTCATGAAAACTTGGCTTATTAGGCAAATCGCGCCTTGCATAGTAGGCCGAGAAGTGCATTCTGGCTACTAGGTACGACATATATATATATATATATATTAAGATGAATAGGAAAACCAGGGATATACTGAACATCTTGTTTCAGATTCTTTACTTTAAAATGCATACGAGAAAGAAAAAACAGAAATCACAATCAAATAACTGGTAAACAAAGAACTCATACTGAATATAATTGCCTATCAAAGAAAGGAAAATCCTTAAAAAACAAAACACTTAACCGCACTTAAAGTGATCAATACAAATAAAACTTATTAACTGTCACATATATTAAAGCTAATTTAAGAATCCATTAAACTACAAGATGAATTTTATAACTACTAACACAAACCATTCTATTTAACTTACGTGAAGTGATCAGAAGCGAAACTTGATATCTAACACATAGATACTAAACACTATAACAAATATTTATATAATGACTACAAATCTACAAAAAATGTATGTAAAATACAAACAGAATAAACGACAATTATAAAGTACTAACCAAAATCTTATAAAAAACTCAAATATTAAATAAAATCTAATACCAAAAAATGTATTATGTATCCTAAATAAAAGATTATATTAATGTACAATGTCAAGACTTGAAATAAGTAAGAAAGGGCAAAAACATGGTAAACTAAACAAAATTATATTAAAATTAAACTACCAAAATGAACTATAAATCAAATTACAGGGCCTACTGTGCACTATACAGTGTACAATTGAACAGCTGAAAGGTTGCTATTTAACAGAGGCCGCAGCTCCTTTATATACAAGGATTCCATTACTCTCAAATCTGACTGGCCATTCATACAAGTGTCCAGAATTTTAAAATCAGATTCCAGCAGAGAATGATCAAACTCATAACAATGGTTTCTAATCTCCGAAAATGCTGGTTTAGACAATGGTAATCCAGTCCTAAAAGATAATCCCCGGTGCTCAAGTATCCTAATCTTAAAGTTCCGAATGGAACTCCCAATATATCCAGCATTACAGCTGGAACAATTATACATATATACGACATTTGAGCACAAGGGGGTAGGCACTTTATCTTTAAATTTAAAATAAGAGCCTATGGTATTTGTGTTGACAAAAATAAATCTAAAGTCTACTTGAGGATAACACTGTTGCAACAGTCTCCTCAAACGACTCCTTACAGAAAAGCTAATACTGCCATAAAATGGTAATTTAATAGATTTAAGATCCCTTTCCACTGTAGTAATCCTACACGATGGGTGAAACTTCTTATTTAAGAAGTTCCTTATAAAGGTATAAACCATATGCAAAGGATAACCATTATTTGAAAAAAATTTCACAAGAAAATTAATTTCTTGATCAAAGTTATTCCAATTAGAACATAAAACAAAGGCCCTATTCAGTAGAGTGTTAATTGCATTTTTCTTAAAAATATCAGGAACAAAAGAATTAAAATTTAAACCTAAACCAGTAAAGGTTGGTTTCCTAAAAACATTAGTGTTGAACCCATTAAGGTTATTCACTTTTACATCAAGAAACGACAATGAATTATCAATTTCACACTCTGCAGTAAAACGTATATTACTATGTTGTGCATTAAGAAACTCTCTAAATTTCTCAATATGACATTGGTCCTTAAATAACAAAAAAGTGTCATCTACATATCTCCTGTACAAGACTGGTTTAAAGGCCGAAGGACAATTATCAAGCCAATTTATTTCATGAAAACTCAAAAAAGCATTAGCCAGTGCAGGACCTAAAGGAGATCCCATTGCTACTCCATCAATTTGTTTATAATATTTATTATTAAACATAAAGATGGAGTCTTTAACTGCTATTTCTAACAGCCGTCTGAATATTTTACTACAAAATCCAGACACTAAGTTAGTGTCAGCAAATGATTGATTTACACAGATATCAATGGTTTCCAACAAAGGAATATTAGTAAAAAGTGATTCAACATCGAAACTGGCCATTATAGTTGGGAACTCAAAATTTAAAGAGGAAAGTTCTTTTACAAAATCCTGAGAATTTCTCACAGTAAATTCATTATGCGTTAATGGTTCTAATAATGGAACCAGAAACTTTGCCAGTTTATAATTAAAAGTGCCAATCGCTGATAAAATAGGACGAATCGGTATACCTGTTTTATGAACTTTAGGTAACCCATATAAGATGCCTGGCTTAGAGCCAGTTGCAAGTAATTTTGTATAATCAAAAAGAGAGTCTTTCAGACTTAAAACTCTATTCAGTTTATCCTCACATTTCAAAATATACGAGAAAGGGTCTATATCAACCAACGTAAATTTAGAGGGGTCTTCTAACAACCATTCAACCTTATTCACATACTCTAACTTGTCCAAAACCACTATACCCCTACCTTTATCTGGCCTGGTAATGCAAATACTCCTATCATTCTTTAAGCCATTAATACAATCCAATTTCCTTTTGTCAAAAGGAGGGAATGTAGATTTATATTTACCAAAGTCATTAAAGACTTCATGTGCTAAGGAGGAAACAGTACTGATGATATTGGTCCAACTGGATGATATTGGAAACAGTACTGATGATATTGGTACAAATTGTAGTTGGACCAATATCATCAGTACTCATATGCAGGCGATGAGTCACAATAACGTGGCTGAAGTATGTTGACCAGACCACACACTAGAAATTGAAGGGACGACGACGTTTCGGTCCGTCCTGGACCATTCTCAAGTCGATTATACACAATCGACTTGAGAATGGTCCAGGACGGACCGAAACGTCGTCGTCCCTTCAATTTCTAGTGTGTGGTCTGGTCATCATCAGTACTGTTTCCTCCTTAGCACATGAAGTCTTTAATGACTTTGGTAAATATAAATCTACATTCCCTCCTGACCGAAGATATGACCGAACCTAACCAACCCTACCTAACCTAACCTAACCTATCTTCATAGGTTAGGTTCGGTTAGGTAGCCGAAAAAGTTAGGTTAGGTTAGGTTAGGTTGGTTAGGTAGTCGAAAAACAATTAATTCATGAAAACTTGGCTTATTAGGCAAATCGGGCCTTGCATAGTAGGCTGAGAAGTGCGTTCTGGCTACTAGGTACGACATATATATATATATATATATATATATATGTCGTACCTAGTAGCCAGAACGCACTTATCGGCCTACTATGCAATGCCCGATTTGCCTAATAAGCCAAGTTTTCATGAATTAATTGTTTTTCGACTACCTAACCTACCTAACCTAACCTAACCTAACTTTTTCGGCTACCTAACCAAACCTAACATATAAAGATAGGCTAGGTTAGGTTAGGTAGGGTTGGTTAGGTTCGGTCATATATCTACGTTAATTTTAACTCCAATAAAAAAAAATTGACCTCATACATAATGAAATGGGTAGCTTTATCATTTCATAAGAAAAAAATTAGAAAAAATATATTAATTCAGGAAAACTTGGCTTATTAGGCAAATCGGGCCTTGAATAGTAGGCCAAAAAGTGAGTTCTGGCTACTAGGTACGACATATATATATATATATATATATATATATATATATATATATATATATGTCGTACCTAATAGCCAGAACGCACTTCTCAGCCTACTATTCAAGGCCCGATTTGCCTAATAAGCCAAGTTTTCATGAATTAATGTTTTTTCGTCTACCTAGCCTACCTAACCTAACCTAACCTAGCTTTTTTTGGCTACCTAACCTAACCTTACCTATAAATATAGGTTAGGTTAGGTTAGGTAGGGTTGGTTAGGTTCGGTCATATATCTACGTTAATTTTAACTCCAATAAAAAAAAATTGACCTCATACATAGAGAAAAGGGTAGCTTTATCATTTCATAAGAAAAAAATTATAGTAAATATATTAATTCAGGAAAACTTGGCTTATTAGGCAAATCGGGCCTTGAATAGTAGGCTGAGAAGTGAGTTCTGGCTACTAGGTACGACATATATATATATATATATATATGTCGTACCTAGTAGCCAGAACGCACTTCTCAGCCTACTATGCAAGGCCCGATTTGCCCAATAAGCCAAGTTTTCCTGAATTAATATCTTTTCTCTAATTTTTTTCTCATGAAATGATAAAGCTACCCATTTCATTACGTATGAGGTCATTTTTTTTTATTGGAGTTAAAAATAACGTAGATATATGACCGAACCTAACCAACCCTACCTAACCTAACCTAACCTATCTCTATAGGTTAGGTTAGGTTAGGTAGCCTAAAAAGTTAGGTTAGGTTAGGTTAGGTAGGTTAGGTAGTCGTAAAACAATTAATTCGTGAAAACTTGGCTTATTAGGCAAATCGGGCCTTGCATAGTAGGCATAGAAGTGCGTTCTGGCTACTAGGTACGACATATATATATATATATGTATATATATATGTATGTATATATATATATATATATATATATATATATATATATATATATATATATATATATATATATATATATATTATTAAATATAACCGAAAAAGTAAGATTAATAATTCTAACAAGAATTTTCTCAATATTTCTTTTGTTTCTTTTCATTGTCGATGGTAATTGAAAAATCAGTTCTCCAAAATTCATTTTTATTTCTAGTCTGACGCGACACTTTAACACGTTTCGTAATAACTTATTACATTTTCAAAGACTTTAGTTTACACACACACAACTATAACTTGCAAATACTAAACAGAGTTCTACTATGCTATAATTTAAACAGCAGGTCGAATATGTCGTCCTGTTGGACGACATATTCGACCTCGAGACACAAAAGAGGTCACCACCAAAGACACCTTACAAGCAGAACTTATTGCAGAAGGAGGAAAGATTCGAGGCAACTACAGAAGCACCATACTGTCCCATGAGCTCGAAGCGGCAGCTAATAGCCTTCGTGAGAGCAAGGAGATAGTCGTCAGGAGAGGTGATAAGTCACCAATATACGTCATTCTTAAAAAAGACGAATATCTGGCGAAAATGAACCTCATACTCTCTGACCAAACTAAATTGCAAAGGGTAACGAAGGACACTACAGCCGAATTGAAAGCAAAAGTTAACAGATTGATCGAAACTGTGAACGCCAAGAAATCCGGACTTCACCTGCCAAAGATTATTGGGGAATACAAACCTGGGTATGCGTATGGAAATGTCAAGACACACAAGCCTGGAAACCCACTTCGGCCAATCATCAGCCAGATACCCACACCCACGTACAGACTGGCAAAGCAACTCAATGGCTTGCTGACCCCTTATGTCCCTTCCCAGCAAACAATTTCAAGATTCCACAACGTTCTTGGAAAGTTTTTGAAAGGATTGGAAACATTTGTTTTCACGAATTAGATACGTTATTTTGTGTGGAATTAAATAGGTTTCTAAAACTTTTAACCAAAACTTACGTACCTAACCCTAATTTGAAACGTTGTGACCCCTTTTGTACCCTAATTTGAAACTTTGTGACCCATTTTGTACCTAATTTGAAACTTTGTGACCCCTTTTGTTCCCTAATTAGAAACTTTGTGACCCCTTTTGTACCTAATTTGAAACTTTGTGACCTCTTTTATAAAGTGTTTCAAGTTAAAATGCTCACATATAAATACAATAGGGAATGGAAAAATATAAAAATATATTTCTACATTTGGTAAAATAAAGCATCATAATAAAGATGGGTTCATCATTTTTATTCATTTATCATTTGTAGTTGTGTAGTGTAGTGGACTGGTGTAGTAGTGTGGCGAAGTAGCGTGGTGTAGTGGCCTAGTGTAGTAACGTAGTGTAGTAGCCTGGTGTAGTGGCCTGGTTTAGTGGTGTGGTGTAGTAGCCTGGTGTATTGGCATGGTGTAGTGGTGTAGTAGCATGGTGTAGAAGCCTGGTATAATGGCGTGGTGTAGTCGCGTGGTGTAGTGGCCTGGTATAGTAGTCTGGTGTAGTGGCATGGTGTAGTTGCGTGTAGTGGAGTGGTGTAGTAGCTTGGTATAGTGGCATGTACAAGAATGGTATAGTGGCATGGTGTAGTAGCCTGGTATAGTGGAGTGGTGTAGCGGCCTGGTATAGTGGTGTGGTGTAGTGACGTGGTGTAGTGGCGTGGTGTAGTAGCCTAGTAGTGGTGTGGCGTAGTGGTGTGGTGTAGTAGCCTGGTATAGTGGAATGGTGTAGCGGCCTGGTATAGTAGTGTGGTGTAGTAGCCTGGTATAGTGGTGTGGTGTAGTAGCCTGGTATAGTGGAGTGGTGTAGCGGCCTGGTATAGTGGTGTGGTGTAGTGACGTGGTGTAGTGGCGTGGTGCAGTGGTGTGGTGTAGTAGTCTGGTATAGTGGAGTGGTGTAGCGGCCTGGTATAGTGGTGTGGTGTAGTAGCCTACTGTAGTGGCGTGGTATAGTAGTCTGGTGTAGTTGCATGATGTAGTGGCATGGTGTAGTAGCCTGGTATAGTGGCGTGGTGTAGTGGCATGGTGTAGTAGCCTGGTATAGTGGCGTGGTGTAGTGGCATGGTGTAGTGGAATGGTGTAGTAGCCTAGTAGTGGTGTGGTGTTGTGGAGTGGTGTAGTAGCCTGGTATAGTGGCGTGGTGTAGTACCCTAGTAGTGGCGTGGGGTAGTACCCTGGTATAGTTGTGTGGTGCAGTAGCATGGTATAGTGGTGTCGTGTAGTAACCTGGTATATTGGTGTGGTGTAGTACCCTGGTATAGTGGTGTGGGGTAATAGCATGGTATAGTGGTGTGGTGAAGTACCCTGGTATAATGGTGTGGTGTAGTACCCTGGTATAGTGGTGTGTAGTAGCATTGTATAGTGGTGTGGTGTAGTACCCTGGTGTAGTACCCTGGTGTAGTGGCGTGGTGAAGTAGCATGGTATAGTGGTGTGGTGTAGTACCCTGATGTAGTGGTGTGGTGTAGTACCCTGGTGTAGTGGTGTGGTGTAGTAGCCTGGTGTAGTGGCATGGTGTAGTAGCCTGGTATAGTGATGTGGTGTAGTAGCCTGGTGTAGTGGCATGGTGTAGTGGTGTGGTGTAGTACCCTGGTGTAGTGGCATGGTGTAATGGTGTGGTGTAGTACCCTGGTGTAGTGGCATGGTGTTGTATCCTGGTATAGTGGTATGGTGTAGTAACCTTGTATAGTGGTGTGGTGTAGTACCCTGGTGTAGTGGCGTGGTATAGTAACCTGGTATAGTGGTTTGGTGTAGTAACCTGGTATAGTGGTGTGGGGTAGTAACCTGGTATAGTGGTGTGGTGTACTACCCTGGTGTAGTGGCATGGTGTAGTGGTGTGGTGTAGTACCCTGGTGTAGTGGCATGGTGTTGTATCCTGGTATAGTGGTATGGTGTAGTAACCTTGTATAGTGGTGTGGTGTAGTACCCTGGTGTAGTGGCGTGGTATAGTAACCTGGTATAGTGGTTTGGTGTAGTAACCTGGTATAGTGGTGTGGTGTAGTAGCCTGGTATAGTGGTGTGGTGTACTACCCTGGTGTAGTGGTGTGGTGTATTTGCCTGGTATAGTGGTGTGGTGTAGTAGCCTGGTGTAGTGGTGTGGTGTATTTGCCTGGTATAGTGGTGTGGTGTAGTAGCCTGGTATAGTGGTGTGGTGTAGTAGCCTGGTATAGTGGTGTGGTGTAGTGGTGTGGTGTAGTACCCTGGTGTAGTGGCGTGGTATAGTAACCTGGTATAGTGGTTTTGTGTAGTAGCCTGGTGTAGTGGTGTGGTTTAGTACCCTGGTGTAGTTGTGTGGTGTATTAGCCTGGTATAATGGTGTGGTGTAGTAGTCTGGTATAGTGGTGTGGTTTAGTAGCCTGGTATAGTGATGTGGTGTAGTAGCCTGGTATAGTGGTTTGGTGTAGTAACCTGGTACAGTGGTGTGGTGTAGTAGCCTGGTGTAGTGGCGTGGTGTAGTAGTCTGGTACAGTGGTGTGGTGTAGTAGTCTGGTACAGTGGTGTGGTGTAGTACTCTAGTGTAGTGGCGTGGTGTAGTAGCCTTGTATAGTGGTGTGGTGTAGTAGCCTGGTATAGTGGTGTGGTGTAGTAGCCTTGTATAGTTGTGTGGTGTAGTTGCCTGGTATAGTGTAGTAGCCTGGTACAGTGGTGTGGTGTAATAGCCTGGTATAGTGGTGTTGTGTAATAGCCTGGTATAGTGGTGTGGTGTAGTACCCTAAGATAGTGGTGTGGTGTAGTAACCTGGTATAGTGGTGTTGTGTAGTACCCTGGTGTAGTGGTGTGGTAAAGTGGGGTGTAGCAGCATCGACCATGTGTTCACAGGACAAGGCTTAATGGCAGACTGAAGGGGCCTCTTGGGATAGTGGCGGTGTTCAAAATCTCAAACTATTCCTCAACATTATAGCATCTGAATTCAGAAATATTTCCATCAGTTTTTAAGTTTTTAAACCATTAATAATATTAAAGCATTGAAATGTCTTATTTCCTTGCTGCATATTTACGACATATTTTTATATTTACAACATTTCGTTTCATAATATGAATGCTCTCGCAAGTGTTCGGACACGGTCACCCACCATGAACCGTTACGGTCCTGACTATACTGCCCTCCTCCTCATCCCTTACCCTCCACCACCCTACACTACCCTCCACCACCCCACACTACCCTCTACCACCCCACACTACCCTCCACTAACCCACACTACCCTCCACCTCCCCACACTACCCTCCAACACCCCACACTACCCTCCACCACCCCACACTACCCTCCACCTCCCCACACTACCCTCCAACACCCCACACTACCCTCCACCACCCCACACTACCCTCCACTACCCCACACTACCTTCCACTACCCCACACTACCCTCCACCACCCCACACTACCCTCCACTACCCCACACTACCTTCCACTACCCCACACTATCCTCCACCACCCCACACTACCTTCCACTTCCCCACACTACCCTCCACCTCCCCACACTACCCTCCACTACCCCACACTACACTACCGCGGCGGCAGGGGGATCGCCCCCCCCCCCCCACCGACTTGGAATATTTGATTTGGGAGGCCTATTAGCGACGGTATCCTTGGGATTGGTCCCTGATAAATATCTTCCTGTCTCTGAGATAAGTATTCCTCGCTCATGATTCCTTTGTGTATTGTGGTGCATGGTTGTGGGGTGCGGGTCGGGTGTGTGTTTACTAGTTGTGTTTTTGCAGGGGTTGAGCTTTGCTCTTTCGGCCCGCCTCTCAACTGTCAATCAACTGTTTACTAACTACTTTTTTTTTTGTTTTTTTTTTTTTCCCCACACCACACACTCACACACCCCAGGAAGCAGCCCGTGACAGCTGACTAACTCCCAGGTACCTATTTACTGCTAGGTAACAGGGGCGCTTAGGGTGAAAGAAACTTTGCCCATTTGTTTCTGCCTCGTGCGGGAATCGAACCCACGCCACAGAATTACGAGTCCTGCGCGCTATCCACCAGGCTACGAGGCCCCCCTCGTAGTGTGTGTGTGTGTGTGTGTGGGGTGGGGCAGGTTTGTTTCCCGGTTCCTGCGTGCTCCGGTTTGTGGTTATGGGTTTGTGTGGCTTGTGTGTGTGTCCGGGGTTTGATTGGTGGGTGTCTGGTTGTGGATGTCGTGTACTTATGTTGTGCTTTGTGGTTCTATGTTTTTTTTTTATGTTGCTGCTTGTGCGCTTGTTTGTGTCGTGTTGAGTGCCCTTCAGGCTGTTGGCGTGACCCGGTCTGGGTTTATGCTTTTTGTCGAGTTTTGCCATTGTGCTTTTCTTTGTTTGTTGTATATTTGTTCCTTTCTAGTTGTTATCTTTATTGTTATTATTATTATTGTTATTGTTATTATTGTTGTTATTATTTTTATTGTTATTGTTATTATAATTGTTTTCGTTTTGTGTTGGTGCCTCTCCGTGTGGGTTTGAGGTGCTGATAGCCTTGTTCTGAATATTTCATATTTTGGTGTGTTATTTCTGCATTGTATTCCACTGTGTTTTAACTTGTTTGTTGTGATTTGTTTGTAATTAGTATTGTTTTGTGGTCGGCCCTTCCGGTCGGCGTTTTTGTGTTAGTACATTTGTTCCTTTATATTTTTGCACGTTTGTGCTTTGTTATTTTGGTCTGTTCTATGTTATTGTTTAGTTTTATTGTACTTATAAGCATGCTTGCATGTAAAAATAAATAAAAAAAAAAAAAAAAAAAAAAAAAAGTCAAGTGTAGAGAGGGAGGTATGGGGGGTTAACGGCCGTAGACCACCCCCCCCCTATCACGTATCCACCTCGTGTGAGAGGGGGTAGCGTCATGGGGCAAGTCCGGCATTGGCTAAGGCTCCTGGGCCTCAGAAATGCTGAACCGTGATTGGCCAACACGCTGAGGGTTACCGCATGGTACCCCAGGCATAGAGTTGGCGGGAAAAGACATTCTTACCTAGGACGTTGCTTTGGGGAGAACGCTTTTCCTGTGCTAGGCCAAGCATCGGGAAATACCGCCTGCAGCGTTACTAAAGTCACGCCTACATCTTGCTATATTTCCGTGTGCTGTGCGTAAGAATCCGGTAATCGGAAAGGGGCTTGTATCGAACCGTGTGAACTTGTCATCTAGCCGTGTAATTGTGGGACGCCATCTTAGAGGAACTGGACTGAGTGAGGCGTTAATTATCGGGCTACAAAAGTGACATCCGTCGTCTATCGTATCTGTGCTCTAAGATACTGCTGGGAGACGTGCTAGAAAAGGTTTCAGTGTTATGAGAGAAACCTTAAAAGTTCTAATTCTGAGGAACAGTGAAGGACTCCGTCTTGGGTCTTGTGTACCGTGTAACACCGTGTACCGTCGTATCCTTGGGTACCGTGTCAAGTGGAAGGGGCGTGGTACCGCATCCCTGCTGTTGAGCGCACCCTGGCCTGCCTAAGCCAGTGTGTCACGCCATCCTGGTCTCTGTGTGTGTGGAGCTAACCCCGTGGTCTAGGACCCTGTGCTCCACCTGACCACGTGTAGGAAGGGAGGACGCCTACGTCATCATCCAGCAGCAGCAGTGGGAGTGTGATTGACTTGTATGAGTGAAAGAGAAGGTTGCGGGCCCGCATGATTGATGTAAGTACACTGTTTCCGTTTGGGTAATAAAACTCTGAAGCTGGGTTCCCCCCAGTGTTCCGTCTGTCCTTTGTCCCTGTGACCACCTGGGGAGGTGAATGGGAATTGGAGACGTGTGAGTCTACCCTGTTGCCGTTATCAAGTTGTGGTTGGGCCCAACTGTGATTTATGACGTGTGTGAAGACACCTAGTGACACATTCAGAGGTAGAGTAAAGTGAGTTATTTACTTCTATTTTTTCTATGTGTCGTGTATGTATTCCTGTAATTTGATTCCCTTTTTCAGCAGTGAAAAGTGGTAACAGGGAGATTTCCCTTGGTTATAAATTTTACTGTTGGGTTGTGGTAAAGTGTGAATTATTGGTGGATAATTTACTGGGGGAAGTCATTTACAAGTTTTGCCGTGAGTGGCAAGGATGTACTGTGTTGTACTGTGTTGTACCGTGTGTAAACCGTAGACAAGTTGTCCTTGGTGGAAGGCGTTGTGTACTGTGAAGGATTCCGTGAGAATTAAAGTCAGTTAACGTCACCGGGGGGACACGATTTACTTAACGAGGTCACTTGTTTCGTTGAACATTGTTGTGATTAACGTAGGGACGTGTAAAGGCAACAGTCACAGTGAAGTTCACGCAGTGGAGGAATTGTCAAGTGAAGACTAACGTAGTGTTAACGATTTAACGAGCTATCGTTAATTGATTGATTAACGTAAGGGGTTGACGGTCTGTTATGATCGGAGTCAATTGCGCTGTAATTAAGCTGTTGTAATTCGTTGGACTGATCAGATCTGTCTGCGGACAGAGTGATTAAGCACTCGTAGCTAATTAGAGAGAATTAGTAACCGCCACTTAGTGAATTCACCAGGTGTTGATGTTGTTGTTTACACGGAGTGTTGTAACCTTGTGTGTGGTACAGTAGTCTACCCTCGTTAAGGTAATCTTGTCGTAAGACCGGAAGTGAACTGTCAGTTGAGAGACAGTAGGCTTTGTCAATACTCGTCTGAATTAATAGGCTGTTATATTCAGTAATTAATTGGGAATTACTCACCGAATGATTGACTTTCAAGTTGATGTAATTAATTGATGTACGAGTTATTGCTGCCATTTAAGTGTCGTTGAGACACGTGTGTATTAACGTAATTGTTTAAATTCAATTAGAGTAACTTTTGTTTTTGATTGTCCTGAGAGACCAGTGTTAACGTAAGATTATTTATAAGGGGTTATCATTCTTGGATTAACCGCCTTGTTACTTGGTACCTTGTTGAGGGCCGCGAGCGCCAGTCGAGTTTTGTGATTATAGTATTGGTCACCGTGAAGCCGTGACAATATTGATTGCAAGCTTGCGTCACCAGTGGGCACCACTGTGTTCAGTTAGTGTCATTAGTCAGTCAGCGACGACGG
Organism: Procambarus clarkii; assembly: GCF_040958095.1. Classification (NCBI taxonomy): domain Eukaryota; kingdom Metazoa; phylum Arthropoda; class Malacostraca; order Decapoda; family Cambaridae; genus Procambarus; species Procambarus clarkii. Next base: position 43,655,299 of record NC_091180.1, on the reverse strand, counting down.
GATAAGGATACTGTGGGTCCATCAGGCTGTTGATTAGCTGTTCTTTAATGTGCCACTGGAGTGACAGTAAAGTAACGTAAATTCACTGTGTAGTAGTTTTAGTTTTGTTTTGTGAATAAATTGTTTTGTTATAGAAAACGGTCGTTTACGTCAAACCTTCCAATATTACTGCCCCACATTTCATGTTCTGCAACGCTTTGCCTGCTTATGTTCATATCAAGTCTGTATCTAAAGCTCGAGTCCATTGCACAGCACCACACTTCTATAAATAAGAAGTGAGAATCCGCCGCTATCCTTTATTAGTTTGTTAACTAGGAGGAGCCAGCGACCTAAGTGACAGGTGTTACCCGAGTGGTTTCGCCTGGCGGTTTGCTCCCGCGGTCCTATGATCTTAGGCTTTAAGATTAAATATCTGCCACTGGCAGCTCTTGCTGCTTAAGGTCTGCCTCTCTTGCCAGGTAGTTACGATTAACGTAACATCAATAGGACTTAATTCTTTTGATAACCTGTCAAAGAAAAAAAATCTCACAGTTCTGGCACCCAACGTGGGGCTGTGTCACTTGGGTTCGAGTCCATGCACGGACCTTTGATCATTAAAGTAAAAAGTCTCAAATTGCAGAACATTGTGGAACAGTATTGTTGGGGGTGTGTTGTCGCAGTTGTCACAAGTAGGTACACACACCAACACACACTGTCAGTATGTCTGTGGATTACAGGAAAGAGTACGTGTATCTGTATGTGTCTGTCTATGGCAGGATGCCAGATGATGCGGGTAGTAAGACGGAGGAGGAATGCCGTCAGTACGTGATGGGACACAGGGACTGGGTGGAGGGGATATGCCAGGCATGGGTCGGTCAGGAGTTGCCAGCACTCCGTGACACTAGGGACACGTCAGAGAGAGAAGCGTCACCAGAAAGGCATAACGCTAGTCACGCTTCGGCGAACGAAACGCCGGGAAGTGATTTAGAGGATGAGGAAAATCCCCTAGCCGACTTTCGTGTAATAGACGTGGTAGGAGGTAGTAGAAGTAGTACGCCTCAGGATCTTAGTGGGAGGTCACGCCCCCACCAAAGTATTCCAATAGAAACCTTCGCGGAAGGTAGTGTTGCATCAGCAGGTAGGTTGATGCAGGAATCGCCGGCCAGAATGGGGACTGTACAACCCCAGGCGGGATTCACTTTAGACATGCTGCGAGAACAAGCTAGGTTAATGGGTCTCTCAGCAATTGGGATGTCTAAGTTTGTGATGGAAATGTGGAATACCCATCAGGAGAGAGAGAACCGGTTGGAGATTGCAAGGGTGCAATCCACAGCTGTGAAGGGAAGCCAAACCCAACCCACAGAGCCCGGCCCAGAGGGGCCAGATGTTAAGATAAAAATGCCTAATCTTATAGCTTTCGATGAGCAAGTGTATTATATGGATGCATACATTGACCGCTTCGAACGCAGAGCAACGGAAGGGAAGTGGAGTAGGTCAACTTGGGCCCAAGCGCTAGCTTCATTGCTGAAGGGAAGGGCAATAAGTATATACCAGGGTTTGGGAACTCCCATGTGCAACGATTATGATGCCCTGAAGCGAGCATTAATGAAAGGCTATGGCATTTCGGCCGATGGAATGATGAGGGCATTCCGTCAGATTAGAGTACGTCAAGGGGAGACGTACCGGGCCATGTTGCAGAGGCTGCAGTCGAGCCTCAAGCGCTATCTTGAGTTGAACAACGCCGTCGTTCTGGAAGACAATACGTTGTTTGAGCTGATGACTAGAGAACAGTTCTTGGAGGCAGTGGAACCTGCGCTCCGTGCTAAACTCAAGGAGAATGAGATAGTCTCTAATGAGGCTATGGCAGAATGTGCCGACAGGTGGGCTGAGGCACACAGACCTAGACAGGGAGGTTCATCTGAGAACCGACGTCATGACCAAGCCTCAGGGAGCGGGGCTAGGCCTAAAGAGAGTAAGTCTAGAGTAAGCCATAAGCCACACAAGGTCAGTGGACCCCGCTGTTTTACTTGCGGCCAGCCAGGTCGCAAGGCAGCACAGTGTAAGAAGAGCAAGCGTGCAGAAAAGGGAGGAACACACGCACAAATTGCTGGTCTGGGTGCCCACGAGGGAGGTGATCCTCTGGAGCACACCCTGGAGACAGCAAGAGGTTTAGTTAATGGTAAATGGACCAAGGTCTTTCGAGACAGGGGAGCTACTACTCATATGGTCCGAGAGAGCCTTGTCGAGCCTGGGAACGAGACAGGCAGAACCATTCATGTAAGATACCCTGATGGTAACCATAAAGACTTGATCGAGGTATCCCTGATTGTTGACACACCATATGTAAAAGGTAAAATACGAGCGGTGAAATGCAAGGACGCTGTATACGGGTTGTTGTTGGGAAACGCCCCTGGAGTGTCAAATAGTAAGAGTCGGTCCTGTGGAAGTGACTCACAGAAAACGGGACCCACACCAGTTGGAGGTGACGTCACGCGCCAGTCAGCTGGTAGCCAAGCCATGGCTGCCTCCCCAGCTAAGGAACAGCGGCAGCAGGCGCAAGGAAAACGGGGAAAGTCTGCTCCATTCCGCCAACAGAAAACGGGATCTAGTTCAAAGGGACCCGCGCGGTCCGCTCCAGCTGGTGGCCAAGTCAATGTCGCCACTACCCAGCCCAAGGAACAGAGGCGGCAGGGTAAAGGAAGTAAGAAATCTTCAAAGAGGAATCGGGAGGGGACAGGGCTAGTTCCCCACCCAGTACACACCGCATTTATTGCAGGGGTGTCAGTCATCAGTGATGACAGCGAGGTAGGTCAGCCACGATTGTATAATCGCAAACAGAAAGAGACATACAAAGATGTAAAGATCAGCGATCGACTGACCTCAGAACAGAGTACGCAGGCCAGACAGCTGACTAAGGAGTTCAGTGGCGTACTCTCGGATGTGACCAAGGTAGCTGATGTGGAAGGCTACCGAGTACCGCTAATGGAAAGACAGGCTGTACGCACCAAACCTTATCCTGTTCCCCATCACCTAGTTCCCCAGGTCAGGGCTGAACTGAAGGAGATGGAAAGGGAAGATGTAATTGAGAAGTCTACTTCCCCCTATTCCAGCCCCATGGTGATAGTGAAGAAACCTGAGGGGGGAGTAAGGATTTGTCTGGACTTCAGGAAATTGAACTCGGTCATAGAGTTTGATGCAGAACCCATGTTTAACCAGGATGAGATTTTCGCTAGGCTGGCGCCAAGCAATTATTTTTCAAAGCTGGATCTGACGAAGGGATTCTGGCAGATCCCACTGCATCAAGACAGCAAGAGATGCACAGCTTTTATGACTAGTGAGGGGCTGTATCAATTCACTGTTCTTCCCTTTGGGCTGGTGAACGCCCCCGCAGTGTTCAATAGGACTATGAGGAAGGTCCTGGGGGGCATCGAAGGAGTGGAAATATTTGTGGATGATGTACTTATCCACTCTTCCACCTGGGAGGAGCATTTGCAACTGCCGAGACAGGTATTCTCACGGCTGCAAGGAGTTGGCATGGTCGCCAAACCTACCAAGTGTGAGGTGGGATGCGCCGAGGTCAAGTACCTGGGACATGTGATCGGTGGAGGCTGTTCCAAGCCTCTACCTGATAAGATACAGAAGATCCAGGATGCTGTACCACCCACCACCAAGACGCAAGTGAGGTCATTCCTTGGTCTGGTGGGTTACTACAGGAAGTTCATTCCAGACTTCGCCTCTGTAGCCTATCCCTTAACAGAGTTGACAAAGAAGGCTGCCCCTACTAAGGTCAACTGGACGGGAGAGGAAGGAGCTTCTTTTGCTTGCTTGAAAAAGAAGATGGTCGAGCAGCCTATCTTGAGGCTACCCGACGAAGATAAGGAATACATCCTCAGAACTGATGCTTCCAACACAGGAGTGGGAGCTGTACTCCTGCAGGAGCATGACGGCCTAGTGTGGCCGGTCGCCTACTACAGCCGGAAGTTGAATGACGTAGAGCGTCGGTACTCGACAGTCGAGCGGGAACTGTTGGCTGCTGTGGTAGGCATTAAAAAGTTCTATCAGTATGTGTATGGAAGGCGGTTCACCTTCCAAGTAGACCATCAGCCTCTTAGCCACTTGGGTACATTGAAGAACGCTAATCCTAGGATTATGCAGTGGGCTCTATTCTTACAGCAGTTTAAGTTCAGGGTCGAGTACATGAAGGGGGCCGATAATGTGGGTGCTGATTGGTTGAGCAGGTCGCACACGCCAGAGGAGCAGGTCAGTGACCCAGTGCTCAGTGAGGTAAGCGGTCTGCACTTAACAGATGAGGAACGTGATGCGTCATCAAGGTCGGAGGAGAGTGAAGATAGTGCCTCTCCGGGAAGTCCATCCCAGGGTGTTGCTAGTGTGTCCGGTATGACACAGACTGAAGCCGGAGCTGCAGAGCTTGAGGTTCAGCCTAGCTTCGAGGCGTCGAGCCGGCTAGAGCCTGGCCCTGGAGCCGAGCACTCTTCGCCTAAGTCAGGTAACACTACCCAGGACGAATCGGAGGAGTCACCCCAAGTCTCTCAGGGCGACGACGCATAGAAAACGGAGTCTCCACCCACCACTACCCAGCCGGAAGTGAGCTGTCAAAGTGTGGGTGACAGCTCGTGTACAGTGCACCATCGAGCTGGTAAAATGGTGGGGTGTATTTCGCTTCCAGTAAAATAAACCCTTAGTGGGAGGTTGATGTCAGGGGACATATTTTCCCTGCTCTCTCGTGCACTGAATTAAGTACGAAATTGCATGGTGCACCAGTGATGTGCACCGTGATTCAATTTTCTGAATATAACTTTTCCACAGTCGTGTTGGGTGTCGTTGGACAGCCCGAGACATTTGCTAGCCATTGATGTCATTCTGATCGCTGTATCAGGTCTGTGAAGGAAATTACAGGAGGGAGTTGATTTCAGGGAAATTTTGTACAAGTCAAGTGTAGAGAGGGAGGTATGGGGGGTTAACGGCCGTAGACCACCCCCCCCCTATCACGTGTCATCCTCATGTGAGAGGGGGTAGCGTCATGGGGCAGGTCCGGCATTGGCTAAGGCTCCTGGGCCTCAGAAATGCTGAACCGTGATTGGCCAAGACGCTGTGGGGTACTGCATGGTACCCCAGGCATAGAGTTGGCGGGAAAAGACATTCTTACCTAGGACGTTGCTTTGGGGTGGACGCGTTTCCCGTGCTAGGCCAAGCATCGGGAAATACCGCCTGCAGCGTTACTAAAGTCACGCCTACATCTTGCTATCTTTCCGTGTGCCGTGTGTAAGAATCCGGTAATCGGAAAGGGGCTTGTATCGAACCGTGTGAACTTGTCATCTAGCTGCGTAATTGTGGGACGCCATCTTAGAGGAACTGGACTGAGTTAGGCGTTAATTATCGGGCTACAAAAGTGACATCCGTCGTCTATCGTATCTGTGCTTGAAGATACTGCTGGAGACGTGCTAGAAAAGGTTTCAGTGTTATGAGAGAAACCTTAAAAGTTCTAATTCTGAGGAACAGTGAAGGACTCCGTCTCGGGTCTCGTGTACCGTGTAACACCGTGTACCGTCGTATCCTGGGGTACCGTGTCAAGTGGAAGGGGCGTGGTACCGCATCCCTGCTGTTGAGCGCACCCTGGCCTGCCTAAGCCGGTGTGTCGCGCCATCCTGGTCTCTGTGTGTGTGGAGCTAACCCTGTGGTCTAGGACCCTGTGCTCCACCTGACCACGTGTAGGAAGTGAGGACGCCTACGTCATCATCCAGCAGCAGCAGTGGGAGTGTGATTGACTTGTATGAGTGAAAGAGAAGGTTGCGGGCCCGCATGATTGATGTAAGTACACTGTTTCCGTTTGGGTAATAAAACTCTTGAAGCTGGGTTCGCCCCCAGTGTTCCGTCTGTCCTTTGTTCCTGTGACCACCTGGGGAGGTGAATGGGAATTGGAGACGTGTGAGTCTACCCTGTTGCCGTCATCAAGTTGTGGTTGGGCCCAACTGTGATTTATGACGTGTGTGAAGACACCTAGTGACACATTCAGAGGTAGAGTAAAGTGAGTTATTTGCTTCTATTTTTTCTATGTGCCGTGTATGTATTCGCTGTAATTTGATTCCCTTTTTCAGCAGTGAAAAGTGGTAACAGGGAGATTTCCCTTGGTTATAAATTTTACTGTTGGGTTGTGGTAAAGTGTGAATTATTGGTGGATAATTTACTGGGGGAAGTCATTTACAAGTTTTGCCGTGAGTGGCAAGGATGTACTGTGTTGTACTGTGTTGTACTGTGTTGTACCGTGTGTAAACCGTAGACAAGTTGTCCTTGGTGGAAGGCGTTGTGTACTGTGAAGGATTCCGTGAGAATTAAAGTCAGTTAACGTCACCGGGGGGACACGATTTACTTAACGAGGTCACTTGTTTCGTTGAACATTGTTGTGATTAACGTAGGGACGTGTAAAGGCAACAGTCACAGTGAAGTTCACGCAGTGGAGGAATTGTCAAGTGAAGACTAACGTAGTGTTAACGATTTAACGAGCTATCGTTAATTGATTGATTAACGTAAGGGGTTGACGGTCTGTTATGATCGGAGTCAATTGCACTGTAATTAAGCTGTTGTAATTCGTTGGACTGATCAGATCTGTCTGCAGACAGAGTGATTAAGCACTCGTAGCTAATTAGAGAGAATTAGTAACCGCCACTTAGTGAATTGACCAGGTGTTGATGTTGTTGTTTACACGGAGTGTTGTAACCTTGTGTGTGGTACAGTAGTCTACCCTCGTTAAGGTAATCTTGTCGTAAGACCGGAAATGAACTGTCAGTTGAGAGACAGTAGGCTTTGTCAATACTCGTCTGAATTAATAGGCTGTTGTATTCAGTAATTAATTGGGAATTACTCACCGAATGCTTGACTTTCAAGTTGATGTAATTAATTGATGTACGAGTTATTGCTGCCATTTAAGTGTCGTTGAGACACGTGTGTATTAACGTAATTGTTTAAATTCAATTTGAGTAACTTTTGTTTTTGATTGTCCTGAGAGACCAGTGTTAACGTAAGATTATTTATAAGGGGTTATCATTCTTGGATTAACCGCCTTGTTACTTGGTACCTCGTTGAGGGCCGCGAGCGCCAGTGAAGTCTTTGTGATTATAGTATTGGTCACCGTGAAGCCGTGACAATATTGATTGCAAGCTTGCGTCACCAGTGGGCACCACTGTGTTCAGTTAGTGTCATTAGTCAGTCAGCGACGACGGGATAAGGATACTGTGGGTCCATCAGGCTGTTGATTAGCTGTTCTTTAATGTGCCACTGGAGTGACAGTAAAGTAACGTAAATTCACTGTGTAGTAGTTTTAGTCTTGTTTTGTGAATAAATTGTTTTGTTATAGAAAACGGTCGTTTACGTCAAACCTTACAATATTACTGCCCCACATTTCATGTTCTGCAACGCTTTGCCTGCTTATGTTCATATTAAGTCTGTATCTAAAGCTCGAGTCCATTGCACAGCACCACACTTCTATAAATAAGAAGTGAGAATCCGTCGGCTACTCTTTATTAGTTCTTAACTAGGAGGAGCCAGCGACCTAAGTGACAGGTGTTACCCGGGTGGTTTCGCCTGGCGGTTTGCTCCCGCGGTCCTATGATCTTAGGCTTTAAGATTAAATATCTGCCACTGGCAGCACTTGCTGTTTAAGGTCTGCCTCTCTTGCGAGGTAGTTACGATTAACGTAACATCAATAGGACTTAATTCTTTTGATAACCTGTCAAAGAAAAAAAATTTCACACCTTCACCACGCCACTCTACCCTCCACCACCCCACACTACCCTCCACCACCCCACACTACCCTCCACCACCCCACACTACCCTCCACTACCCCACTCTACCCTCCACCATCCCACACTACCCTCCACCACCTCCACACTACCCTCCACCACCCCACACAACCCTCCACCACCTCCACACTACCCTCAACCACCCCACAACACCCTCCACCACCCCACACTACCCTTCACCACCCCACACTGCCCTCCACCATCCCACACTACCCTCCACAACCCCACACTATTCTCCACCACCCCACAACACCCTCCACCACCACACACTACCCTCCACCACCCTCACACTACCCTCCACCACCGCTACACAACCCTCCACCACCCCACACTACCCTCCACTACCACACACTACCGTCCACCACGCCACTCTACCCTCCACCACCCCACACTACCCTCCACCACCCCACACTAAACTCCACCAAATCCACACTACCCTCCACCACCCCACACTACCCTCCACTACCTCTACACTATCCTCCACCACCCCACAACACCCTCCACCACCCCACACTACCCTCCACCACCCCACACTACCCTCCAACACCCCACACCACCCTCCTCCACCTCCAGACTACTCTCCACCACCCTACACTACCCTCAACTCTCCCGCACTACCCTCCACCACCCCACACTACCCTTCATCACCCCACATTACCCTCCACCACCCCACACCACCCCACACCACCCTCCCTCATCCCACACTACCCTCCACCACCCCACACTACCCTCCATCACCCCACACTAAACTCCAAAACCCCACACTTCTCTCCACCACTGCACTCTACCCTGCACCATCCCACACTACCCTCCACCTCCCCACACTACCCTCCACCACTTATCTCTACACTATACCACCCCAAACTACTCTCCACCACCCCACACTACCCTCCACCACCCCTCACTACCATCCACTACCCCACACTACCCTCCAACACCCCACACTACCCTCCACCACTCCACACTACCCTTCACCACGCTATTTTACCCTCCACCACCCCACACTACCCTCCACCATCTCCACACTGCCCTTCACAACCCCACACTACCCTCCACCACCCCATACTACCCTCCAACACCCCACACTACCCTCCATCACCCCCACAGTACCCTCCACCACCTCCCCACAACCCTCCACCACCCAACACTACCCTCCATTATCCCACACTACCCTCCACAACCCCGCAACACCCTCCACTACCACACACTACCCTCCACCACGCCACACTACCCTCCACCACCCCACAACACCCTCCACCACCCCACAACACCCTACACCACCCCACACTACCCTCCATCACCCCACACTACCCTCCAACACCCCACACTACCCTCCACCATCTCACACTACCCTCCACCACCCCACACTACCCTCAACTACCCCACAACACCCTTCACCACCCCACACTACCCTCCACCATCCCACACTACCCTCCACAACCCCACACTACCCTCCACCACCCCACACTACCATCCATCACTCCACACTACCCTCCACGATCCCACAATACCCTCCACAACCCCACACTACCCTCCACAACCCCACACTACCCTCTACCACCCCAAACTACCCTCCACCACCCCACACTACCCTCCACTATTTACCTCTACCCTCCACCAACCCACTCTATCCTCCACCACCCTACACTACCCTCCACCACTTATCTCTACCCTCCACCATCCCACACTACCCTCCACCACCCCACACTGCCCTCCACCACCCCACACTTCCCTCCACCTCTTATCTCTACCCTCCACCACCCCACACTATCCTCCACCTCTTATCTCTACCCTCCACCACCCCACACTACCCTCCACCAACCCACACTACCCTCCACCACCCTACACTACCCTCCACCAACCCTCACTACCCTCCACCACCCCACACTACCCTCCACCAACCCACACTACCCTCCACCACCCTACACTACCCTCCACCAACCCTCACTACCCTCCACCACCCCACACTACCCTTCACCACGCCACTCTTCCCTCCACCACCCCACACTACCCTCCAACACCCCACACTACCCTCCACCACCCCACACTACCCTCCACCATCCCACACTACCCTCCACCACCTCCACACTACCCTCCACCACCCCACACTACCCTCCACCATCCCACACTCCCCTCCACCACCCCACACTACCCTCCACCACCCCAGACTACCCTCCAGCACACCACACTACACTCCATCACCCCACAGCACCCTCTACCACCCCACACTACCCTCTTCCACCTCCACACTACCCTCCACCTTCCTCACACTACCCTCCACCACCTCCACACAACCCTTCACCACCCCAAACTACCCTCTACCATCCCACACTACCCTCCACCACCCTACACTACCCTCCAGCACCCCACACTACCCTCCACCACCCTACACTACCCTCCACCAACCCTCACTACCCTCCACCACCCCACACTACCCTTCACCACGCTACTCTACCCTCCACCACCCCACACTACCCTCCACCACCCTCACACTATCCTCCATCACCTCCACACAACCCTCCACCACCCTCACACTACCCTCCACCACCTCCACACAACCCTCCACCACCCCACACTACCCTCCACCATCCCACACTACCCTCCACCACCCCACACTACCCTCCACCACCCCACAACACCCTCCACCACCCGACACTACCCTCCACCACGCTACTCTGCCCTCCACCACCCCACACTACCCTCCAACACCCCACACTACCCTCCACCCTCCCACACTTCCCTCCACCACCCCACACTACCCTCCACCACCCCACACTACCCTCCACCATTACATACTTCCCTCCGCCACCCCACACTACCCTCCACCACTTATCTCTACCCACCTCCACCTCACACTACCCTCCACCACCCCACACTACCCTCCACCACTTATCTCTACCCTCCACCACCCCACACTACCCTCCACCACCCCACACTACCCTCCACCACCCCACACTACCCTCCACCACTTATCTGTACTCTCCACCACCCCACACTACCCTCCACTACCTCCACACTACCTCCCACCACCCCACAACACCCTCCACCACCCCACACTACCCTCCACCACCCCACACTACCCTCCACCACTTATCTGTACTCTCCACCACCCCACACTACCCTCCACTACCTCCACACTACCTCCCACCACCCCACAATACCCTCCACCACCCCACCCTACCCTCCACCACCCCACCCTACCCTCCATCACCCCACAGTACCTTCCTCCACCTCCACACTACCCTCTACTACCCCACACTACGCTCCACTCTCCCACACTACCCTCCACCACCCCACACTGCCCTCAACTACCCCACAACACCCTTCACCACCCAACACTACCCTCCACAATCACATACTTCCCTCCACCACACCACACTACCCTCCACCACCCCACACTACACTTCAAGACTCCGTTCCAATATAGCAGTATCAAGAAATATGGACCAATAGGATTTCTACAATTACTTCCATTCAATACCCATTGTTTCGTGTTCTGTCTTGTGTTTGAATTTAATACCCATTTAATACCTATTGTTGAAAGTTCGTTTTCACCTCATCCACCTCACTCAAATGTAGATATAAACTCGAAGATGTGCAAAGCTCTATTCAGTTTCATTTGTGTGTTTGTAAACTAAAGTCTTTGAAAATGTAATAGGTTTTACGAAACGCGCTCAAGTGTCGCGTCAGACTAGAAATAAAAATGAATTTTGGAGAATTGATCTTTGAATTACCATCAACAGTGAAAAGAAACATAAGAAAGATAGAGAAAATTCGTGTTAGAATTATTAATCTTACTTTTTCGGTCATATTTAATAATATATGTCTACAGGAAAGACTGCTACCAAAATATACTATATATATATATATATATATATATATATATATATATATATATATATATATATATAGCACCTCCAAAGGTGCTATATATAGCATATATATATAGCACCTCCAAAGGATACCTGATCAACCAGGCTGTGACTCATACGTCAGGCTGCGAGCAGCCGCGTCTAACAGCCTGGTTGATCAGTCCAGCAACCAGGAGGCCTGGTCGACGACCGGGCCGCGGGGACACTAAGCCCCGGAAGCACCTCAAGGTAGCCTCAAGGTAGGTTACTCTCATGGTGGGTAGAGTAAATAGTTCCGTGATTTGGGTGTTCATGGTAGGTCGCTCTATTCTTATGTGAATCTTATGTGAATACATATACATATATATATATATATATATATATATATATATATATATATATATATATATATATATATATATATATATATATATGTATATGTATATGTATATATATATATATATATATATATATATATATGTTTATGTATATATATATATATATATATATATATATATATATATATATGTATATGTTTATATATGTATATGTTTATATATATATATATATATATATATATATATATATATATATATATATATATATATATATATATATATATATATATATACAATGAAGGTGAAAACATGGGGGGGATACATAAGGGATAAACATAGGGGCTGAAGAAGGCTTATTGGCCCATACGAGGCATCTCCTATCTAAAGACAAAGATTAATCCAGTGTAATTGGCCTGTTATGTTGGACATTGTCTTCTGTGTTGGCATCGATATGTTCTTGTCTTGTCCTGTCTCGGCAAACCTCCAATCAGATGTAGATCAGGTCTTTCTATGGGCTACAGAAAATAATATGGTATTCAACGAGGATAAGTTTCAGCTCATGCGCTACGGAAAAATTGAAAATATAAAAACAGAAACCACGTACAAAACGCAGGCAAATCATAACATAGAACGAAAAGGCAATGTAAAGGACCTGGGTGTACTCATGTCGGAAGACCTTACCTTTAAAGAACACAATAAAGTAGCCGTCACAACTGCAAGAAAAATGACAGGTTGGATAACAAGAACTTTTCACACTAGAGATGCTATACCGATGATGATACTTTTCAAAACGCTTGTGCTCTCTAGAGTGGAGTACTGCTGCACAATGACAGCCCCTTTCAAAGCTGGAGAAATTGCTGACCTAGAGAGCGTGCAGAGATCCTTTACTGCTAGAATCCACTCAGTAAAACATCTAAATTACTGGGACCGACTAAAGAGCCTAAATCTGTACTCCCTTGAGCGCAGGCGGGAGAGATACATAATAATTTACACGTGGAAAATAATTGAGGGGCTGGTCCCAAACCTGCACACAGAAATAACACCACATGAGACCAGAAGACATGGCAGGATGTGCAGAATACCCCCGTTGAAAAGCAGAGGTGCAACAGGTACTCTGAGAGAGAACTCTATCAACATCAGAGGCCCGAGACTGTTCAACACGCTTCCACTACACATAAGGGGCATAACTGGCAAACCCCTCACAGTGTTCAAGAGAGAACTGGATAAGCACCTCCAAAGGATACCTGATCAACCAGGCTGTGACTCATACGTCAGGCTGCGAGCAGCCGCGTCTAACAGCCTGGTTGATCAGTCCAGCAACCAGGAGGCCTGGTCGACGACCGGGCCGCGGGGACACTAAGCCCCGGAAGCACCTCAAGGTAGCATCAAGGTAGGTTACTCTCATGGTGGGTAGAGTAAATAGTTCCGTGATTTGGGTGTTCATGGTAGGTCGCTCTATTCTTATGTGAATTTTTTGGCAATTCACATAAGAATAGAGCGACCTACCATGAACACCCAAATCACGGAACTATTTACTCTACCCACCATGAGAGTAAGGACAAGACAAGAACATATCGATGCCAACACAGAAGACAATGTCCAACATAACAGGCCAATTACACTGGATTAATCTTTGTGTTTAGATAGGAGATGCCTCGTATGGGCCAATAAGCCTTCTGCAGCCCCTATGTTTATCCCTTATGTATCCCCCCATGTTTTCACCTTAAGAACATAAGAACAAAGGTAACTGCAGAAGGCCTATTGGCCCATACGAGGCAGCTCCTATTCTATAACCACCCAATCCCACTCATATACTTGTCCAACCCGTGCTTGAAACAATCGAGGGACCCCACCTCCACAATGTTACGCGGCAATTGGTTCCACAAATCAACAACCCTGTTACTGAACCAGTATTTACCCAAGTCTTTCCTAAATCTAAACTTATCCAATTTATATCCATTGTTTCGTGTTCTGTCCTGTGTTGATACTTTTAATACCCTATTAATATCCCCCCGGTTATGTCCATTCATCCACTTGTAAACCTCTATCATGTCACCCCTAACTCTTCGCCTTTCCAGTGAATGCAACTTAAGCTTTGTTAATCTTTCTTCATATGAAAGATTTCTAATTTGGGGAATTAACTTAGTCATCCTACGCTGGACACGTTCAAGTGAATTTATATCCATTCTATAATATGGCGACCAAAACTGAACTGCATAATCTAAATGGGGCCTAACTAGAGCAAGATATAGCTTGAGAACCACACCAGGTGTCTTGTTACTAACGCTGCGATTAATAAATCCAAGTGTCCGATTTGCCTTATTACGAACATTTATGCATTGATCCTTTTGTTTTAAATTCTTACTAATCATAACTCCCAGATCCCTTTCGCAATCCGACTTCGCAATCACAACACCATCTAGCTCGTATCTTGTAACTCTATCATCATTACCTAACCTCAGAACTTTACATTTATCAGCATTAAACTGCATCTGCCAATCCTTTGACCATTTCAAAACCCTATCTAGATCAACTTGAAGTGATAGTGAGTCCTCCTCCGAATTAATTTCCCTACCGATTTTCGTATCATCGGCAAATTTGCAAATGTTGCTACTCAAACCTGAATCTAAATCATTTATATATATTATAAACAACAGAGGTCCCAGGACAGAGCCTTGAGGCACTCCACTTACAACATTTTCCCACTCTGACTTGATTCCATTTATACTAACTCTCTGTTTCCTTTGGTATAGCCATGCCCTAATCCAGCTTAATATAGCACCCCCAATACCATGAGACTCTATTTTTTTAATCAGTCTTTCATGTGGCACTGTATCAAAAGCTTTGCTAAAGTCAAGGTATACAACATCGCAATCCTTACCACTATCAACTGCCTCAACAATGCTAGAATAAAAAGATAACAAATTTGTTAAACATGAACGGCCATTTATAAAACCAAGTTGCGACTCAATTATTAATTTATGTTTTTCAAGATGAAGACGAATTTTATTTGCTATTATAGATTCGAGTAACTTTCCCACAATAGACGTTAGGCTAATTGGTCGATAGTTAGACGCAAGTGATCTATCTCCTTTCTTAAAAACTGGTATCACATTAGCAACTTTCCAAAACTCTGGCACTCTGCCTGACTCTATTGATTTATTAAATATGGTTGACAGTGGGTCACAAAGCTCCTCTTTGCATTCTTTAAGCACCCTAGCAAACACTTCATCCGGCCCTGGGGATTTGTTTGGTTTGAGTTTTACTATTTGTTTAAGAACATCCTCCCTGGTAACTGCTAAACTCGTCAACCTGTCCTCGTCCCCACCCACATAGACTTGTTCGGCTGAAGGCATATTGTTAAGTTCTTCTTTAGTAAATACAGATACAAAATATTTATTAAAAATACTACTCATCTCTTCATCACTATTTGTTATTTGACCTGTCTCAGTTTTTAATGGACCTATCCTTTCCCTAGTCTTAGTACGATATAACTGAAAAAACCCTTTAGGATTTGTCTTTGCTTGCCCTGCTATGCGAACTTCATAGTTTCTTTTTGCTTTCCTTATCTCTTTTTTAACATTTCTAACCAGTTGTACGAATTCCTGTTCTAAAGTGACCTCCCCATTTTTAATCCTTTTGTACCAAGCTCTCTTTTTACCTATAAGGTTCTTCAAATTCTTTGTTATCCACTTTGGGTCATTAGTATACGATCTATTCAATTTGTATGGTATACTACGTTCCTGTGCTTTGTTTAGAATATTCTTAAATAAGTTATATATTGAATCCACATCGAAATCCCCATTTAAGTCACCTATCGCTGGGTTCATGTCTCGCTCCAAGACCGGCCCACACCCCATACCCAAGCCTTTCCAATCAATTTGACCCAAAAAATTTCTTAGGCTATTAAAATCAGCTTTACGAAAATCTGGCACTTTAACAGAATTTTCTCCTACTGGTCTATTCCATTCTATGCTAAATCTGATTTCTTTGTGATCACTGCTCCCTAGCTCACTCCCTATTTCGATGTCATTAATTTGCGTTTCCCTGTTAGTTAACACTAAATCTAAAATATTATTTTCCCGTGTTGGTTCCTTAATGTGTTGCGTAAGAAAGCAATCGTCAATTAATTCTAGAAAATCTTCTGCTTCACTATTCCCTGTTTTGTTCAACCAGTTTATTCCGCTAAAATTAAAGTCACCCATGACATAAATACTGTTAGATCTAGATGCTCTAGATATTTCATCCCATAGATGCTTTGCTTCCATTCTGTCTAAATTTGGTGGCCTATATATTACTCCTATTATAATATTATTAGCTTTTTCGTTTAATTCAATCCAAATAGTTTCTGAGTGTGGCTCTGTTTTGATTCCCTCTTTGAGACTACATTTCAAATTGTCCCTAACATATATGGCTACTCCACCTCCTCGTCTAATATATCTATCTGTGTGAAATAGTTTAAATCCATATATTTGATATTCAGCTAATAGTTCTCTATTTTCTACATTCATCCACGTTTCGGTAAGTGCAATAATATCTATTTTTTCTGTGCAGACAAGAGCATTTAATTCGTTAATTTTATTTCTTAGACTTCTACTGTTAGTGTAATATACCCTAAGTGAATTGTTATTTTGCGGACCTTCTCTTTCCCTGTAAACATTGCTTACCTTCATTGTATTATCACCTGACCTAATGCGGGTATAAAATCAACTAATATATATATATATATATATATATATATATATATATATATATATATATATATATATATATATATATATATATATATATATCTGTATATATATATATTTGTATATATATATACACACATCTGATATTCATAACATGTACACACATGTTATGAATATGAGATGTTCCAGGACAGAGCCTTGAGTCACTCCACTTAAAACGTTTTTCCAGGCTGACTGAACCCATTTTTACTAACTCTTTGTTTCCATTGGTATAGCCATGCCATAATTCAATTTAATAAAGCACCCCAATATCCTGAGCCTCTATTACCGCATAAGATAATATAATTAGGGTCCATTGATTGTTTCAATCCTAGGTTAGATATATATATATATATATATGAATGGGATTGGGTGGATATAAATAGGAGCCGCCTCGTATGGGCCAATAGGCCTTTTGCAGTTATCTTCATTCATATATTCTTTTTAGTCCTAGCTATGCTCAGGTCAAGGTACACAACATCACAAACCTTATCTCTGTCAACTGCCTCAAACATGCTGGAATAAAATGATAGCAAATTTGTTAAACATGATCGGCCATCTGTAAAACCATGTTGTGAAACCTTTATTAATTTATGCTTTTCAAGATGAGGGCGAATGGTATTTACAATTATCGATTCAAGTAATTTTCCCACAATAGACGTTAGGCTAATTGGCCGATAGTTTGATGAAAGTGGTCTATCTCCTTGCTTGAAAATTGGAACCACATTAGGGACCTTCCAAGACTCTGGCACTCTGCCTGACTCTAATGATTTTCTAAATATGGAAATGCTCGCAAAGCTCCTCTTTGCATTCCTTAATTCAATTCAATTCAATCCAAATCAATTCAATTCAATTATTTATTCAGGTAAAAGTACATACATAGAAAATGAGCTGCAAACATAATGTTGGATTTATAGATAGAGCTAATAAATACAATACCTAAAGCCACTAATACGCACAGCGTTTCGGGCAAAAATGCCCTGGCAAACACTTCGTCTGGCCCAGCGGAAACGTTTGGCTTGAGTGTCACTATTTGTTTAATATCATCCTCCCTGGTAACTGCTAAACTAGTCAACCTGTCTTCTTCCCCACCCACATAGACTTGTTCGGCTGAAGGGATAATGCTAAGTTCCTCTTTAATAAATACAGAGATAAAATATTTATTAAAAATACTACTCATATCTGCGTCATTATCAGTTATCTGACCCTTCTCGGGTTTTAATAGACCTATCCTTTCTCTAATATTTGTTTGAAATAACTAAAAAAAATTAAAGTCACTAAAATTAAAGTCACCCATGACACGTGTATTGTTTGACGTAGTTGCTCTAGATATTTCATGCCATAGTTGCTTTGCTTCCATTCTGTCTAAGTTTGGTGGCCTGTATTTAAATCCTATCATAAGATTTTTATCTTTTTCCTTTAATTCTAGGCAGATAGTTTCTGTGTATGGCTCAGTTTTGATTCCTTCTTTGGGGCTACATTTCAATTTTTCCCTAACATATATGGCTAATCTCCCTCCTCATCTAATATATCAATCTGTGTGAAAATGTTTAAATCCGTTTATTTGTTATTTAGCTAATAGATCTCTATTTTCTACATTCATCCATGTTTCTGTAAGTGCAATAATATCTATTTTTTCTGTGCAGACAAGAGCATTTAAATTGTTTATTTTGTTTCTCAGACTCCTACTGTTCGTTTAATATACCCTGAGTGTATCGTTATTTTGAGGCCCTTCTTTTTCAGTGATCATTTTGCCAATTTGTTTCCCCCCCCCCCAAACACATACTTTCATTACCTCATTTCTCCATGTCAATTCCCATACCAATATCTACTAACAGTTTAAACCCAGACAAACCCCTCCAACCACAGGTTCCAGCGAGTTCGCAACAGTAACAACCCCAGCCTTTGATTGATGAACCATATGTCAGAGAATGAGTTTACACCAGCTTAACCTCCTACTAGTGTATGGGCACGTGAATAGCCGTGCACCCGGACTGGATTTGGTAACCCTTACTCGAAACATCCCGTGATTAGGCTCGTTGGAGAGCATAGGTCATATACATTCCAAATATGTTACAATGGTCGTTATAGCACATTCGTGGAAGTAGTTAGAGCGAGTAGGAGCCGTTTAACTGTAAAGATTGAGGGAGGCAGCGCAGAGTAGCAGAGAGCATTGATTGATTTCTCTGTGATCACTCAGTATGTTCAAATTAGTTAATTTATGTAGCACAACACGATTGCAGGAAGGAACCTGTAGTCATACTCGTGGCTGGTGTCTAGCTTTCGTAAAGGTGTCACAGGCTTTTAACTAACATCATTGATATTCTTCATTGTTGTAGTAGTTAGTTTTGTTGAATAAACGGTGTTGTTATGTTGAACACTGTCTTTTCGTTACACTCCACACATTTTACTGATTTACATTATGTTCTGCTATGTTGCCTGAAATTATTATTGCTGTTCATTTGAGACTGCTTCATGAGATTTGGGCTGAATTCATAGCACCACACAACAAATAATACATTGTGAGAACCAGTGACCTACGTGTTAGATTCGCTCCGGCGATTTTCGAAGGTCGACGGCCAAAGTGAGGGAAATTCCATACTTGGAATTTCCCAAGTATGGAAATTTTGAGGTCTCGGCGTTTGCTTGCGCCTAGTCAATTGTTCTATGGTCTCTAACGTAGGGAATTAACTGCTTACTACACTAAGCATGTTAGCTAAGCAAGTCCTTCCTCAGGAGATCCAACAAGACTCAGTGTAAAGTTGACGGACATAGTACAAGAATATCACGATACAAGAAAAAAAAATAAACTTCCGCACCCCATCCTGAGCATACATGTCATTTCTTCCCTAGAAGTATTCCCAGTTATCTATGAAAGATAATGCATTTGATTTGCAATATTTGTCTAGTCGGCAATTGACACCCAGTGCCCTCGACAACCATTCATATGTTCTTATGCAAAACATATTGCACTCTGAATGGTAATGGTTGCCGGATACAGAACATATTGCACTCTGGATGGTAATGGTTGCCGGATACAGAACATATTGCACTGTGGACGGTAATGGTTGCCGGATACAGAACATATTGCACTGTGGACGGTAATGGTTGCCGGATACAGAACATATTGCACTGTGGATGGTAATGGTTGCCGGATACAGAACATATTGCACTCTGGATGGTAATGGTTGCCGGATACAGAACATATTGCACTCTGGATGGTAATGGTTGCCGGATACAGAACATATTGCGCTCTGGATGATAATGGTTGCCGGATACAGAACATATTGCACTCTGGATGGTAATGGTTGCCGGATGCAGAACATATTGCGCTCTGGATGATAATGGTTGCCGGATACAGAACATATTGCACTCTGGATGGTAATGGTTGCCGGATACAGAACATATTGCACTCTGGATGGTAATGGTTGCCGGATACAGAACATATTGCACTCTGGATGGCAATGGTTGCCGGATACAGAACATATTGCACTCTGGATGGTAATGGTTGCCGGATACAGAACATATTGCACTCTGGATGGTAATGGTTGCCGGATACAGAACATATTGCACTCTGGATGGTAATGGTTGCCGGATACAGAACATATTGCACTCTGGATGGTAATGGTTGCCGGATACAGAACGTATTGCACTCTGGATGGTAATGGTTGCCGGATACAGAACATATTGCACTCTGGATGGTAATGGTTGCCGGATACAGAACGTATTGCACTCTGGATGGTAATGGTTGCCGGATACAGAACATATTGCACTCTGGATGGTAATGGTTGCCGGATACAGAACATATTACACTCTACACGGTAATAATTATCTAAAACCGGACAAAGTTGTTCAACCAGCATAGTTATAATAATTTATTAGTTCCATGTTGTGGTCAGTTGATTTGACTTACTGGTAGGAAGTTTTTCCCACAAAAACTTCCCTAAAGTGGTAACTGTGACCATCACTACAACTAATAATACCTCCATTACGACTGCAGCAGGAGAGACAGCTGATCTCCGTCAGTAGTCATGTTACACCAGGCAGACACCAGCCGTCCCTCACTGTGGGAGAGATTACTCACCTCCGTCAGCAGTCATGTCACACCAGGCAGACACTGGCCGTCCCTCCCTGTGGGAGAGATTACTCACCTCCGTCAGTAGTCATGTCACACCAGGCAGACACCAGCCGTCCCTCACTGTGGGAGAGATTACTCACCTCCGTCAGTAGTCATGTCAGACCAGGCAGACACCGGCCGTCCCTCCCTGTGGGAGAGATTACTCACCTCCGTCAGTAGTCATGTCACACCAGGCAGACACCAGCCGTCCCTCCCTGTGGGAGAGATTACTCACCTCCGTCAGTAGTCATGTCACACCAGGCAGACACTGGCCGTCCCTCCCTGTGGGAGAGATTACTCACCTCCGTCAGTAGTCATGTCACACCAGGCAGACACCAGCCGTCCCTCCCTGTGGGAGAGATTACTCACCTCCGTCAGTAGTCATGTCACACCAGGCAGACACCGGCCGTCCCTCCCTGTGGGAGAGATCACAACTCATAAAACACCTCAACATTTCACCAAGTAAAGGCCTGGATATAACCAACTTAATGTGGATGATGTCCAGCAGCTACATAAAACTCTCCAGAACCAAGCATGTTAATCATTACTGTGGAGATTAAGCCCACATCACGGATTAAGTCCTCCATGTTGAGTCCAGGCCCCGCACACCAATTTGGTATGACATGCTGAATCACGAAAACTGTTTCACTTGCTTTGAGTGACTCAGCTCTCTTGATTTCTTGTGAGAAACTCTCTCAGCTCTCTGGATTTCAGCAAGTATCGAAAGATTTTCTGCTCGAGATTTAAAACCTTTGTAAAAATCGGGCAAAAAATCTTGCGATAGTCGCTGAAATCAAATGAGCTGTGAGAGAACTAACAAATCAGGGAAATTTGTCAAATTTCTGTGGATCCCCTCCCATGTTGGAATCTGTGGAAAAGAACGTGCAGATGTGCTGGCTGCTGAAGGCACTGAAAGAGACCATATTGAATACTACACACCCAAGACTCTTCTACATATTAGAGGCATTATCAGGCAACATCACCGCAACAAGGTTACTGAGGAAAGGAGAGTAGCATAACAAATCAGTGAATCTATATGCTGATACATCATAGTTGCAGCTGGCAATACCAATCATTATGAACGAAGAGGAGGTGGCCGCAGAAGAGAATTAATAATAGCGAGGATTCGTCTTGGATACAAATATCCAAGGAGATTTGGAATGGAAACAACAGTTGAGCAGCTGAGTTGCAGAATCTGTGGTCAGAGTGACGGAGACCGTCTTGACCACTACCTGAGAGAATGTGAACATCTGAGAGACATTAGAAATATGTGTAGAACATTAAACCCCACCTTGTTTGAATTAGGAAAATACTATTTGTCATATGTAGATATTGTTAGTAAAAGATTCCCCCCAATTTGCACCTGCAAGATAACAAGATTTTAAGGGTTGACGAAGATTAATGTTAATCTTGTTTGAGAAGCTGTTCACTTGAGACGGTTAAGCAAGTCCCAGCTGTCTCTGGGCACAAGTGGTAGGATGAACAACCCAGCGGGTTTTCTTCCTATTGGGGAATGCTGTACATGCTGCTATGGCGGTGTGTCCACTCACAAGATGAGTGGCGCTGCCCAATAAACTCGCCCCTCGGGGCAAAATGAAAAAAAATAAATTTTGAGTCATCCTGAGGCACTCATACGGAGTCTCATTGACTCAGTGATATAGTCACTTTTATTGAATCACTTATAATAAGTCACTCACACTGATTCATTTATACTGAATCATGCAAAGTCACTGCAACATATTTGCTCATACTGAGTCACCCTCATGGAATCACTCAATCTGAGTAACTCAATTTGAATCACTTCAATTTAGTCATTCTTACTGAGCAACTCCCATTGATTTATTAATACTGCATTACTCGTGCTAAAGCATGCATAATCGGTCACTCTCACTGAGTCAGACATTTGTGTCACTATTACTGAGTCTCATGTCTGAATTGTGGAAAATGTTTATTATATTGCCTATCAACAAGGTATTTGGTGGTGGGAGAGTATGAACTCCTCTTAAGGATTCCCCCCCTAGCATCACCCTCCCAATGCCAGTCTACACCATGCTACACTAGCTTCTATTGAACTCTTCCTAAGTGTTCACCCTAACATCACCCACCCAATGCTAGTCTACACACTGCCAGTAGCGTAAATTAGGACTATGACTGTCCGCGCCATCTGAGAAGATGAGTCAGCTGTTGGCACCTGTCCAGGTAAGGGACCCGTTCATAGTCCTAAGAGGTGTGGGAGGACCGCCTCGCGCTCATTCGTAGTCACCTGGGAGGATTTGCAGTTGCCAGTGCTGAAAGGGGGATGTGAGGATAGGGAGAGTATGTGTAGCAGGTGTGCAGCAGGTGTGTAGCATGTGTGCAGATGTATGTATGTTAAAGAGTAAAATGAAAGTGTGTGTAATGGGGTCGTAGAGTTATACAGGTGAGCATGCTTAGTGAGGTTTAAGCATAGGGAGGGCTAGAGTCAAGCATGCAGGCAGCACTTGGCAACACAGGACCTAGGAGACCGGGTTGACTATGTGGAAAGGTTAGGTTAGGGAGGCGTGGGAAAAAAGGGAGGGAGGGGTCTGGTGACAGTCACACGCTCATGTCTGATGGGGTAATAGCTGTCCATCACCCCAACCCATCACTCAGACTCATGTTTTTTAAAACCACACACATTAACCAAAGGAGTTCTGTCGCCCTCTAGAGTTCTGCATGTAGCCTCTAGAGTTAGAAATAAATAAAGAATATTTATTTGGTGGGAGATGTAATGGAGATGGACTAAGTCATACTTTTACATTTCAAAATTATATTTTGGGCAGCAGAAAGATGATTTCCCTGTTACGTTACATTGTGTTACAAGGACTAAAACATTTATATTTTAAAAATGATATTTTGGACAGCAGGGAGATGATTACCTCGTTACGTCATGTTACATTACGTTACAAGGAATGATTGTAGTGTTCGATTGTTTCAACCACATGAGAGTGGATGCAGAGTTTAATGTTGACTATTCTGTATTTGGTGATGTGTGCTGACAGTACGATGTGACACAACCTTAATCTAATTATTGTTATATCAATAACAATAACTAGATTATTGCGAAAGTCGATTATCTCTGCTTATATATCTGACGTCTTTCAAAGTTTTCCAGTTTCTTTATGGGTCCAAGGTATAAAGGCGTGCATGACGTTTTCAAATTTCATTACAAAATCTTGGGTGATAGTATCTTTCAAGCCACCTATAGTATTTTTATGGAACATGATTCCCTCCTATAGTTCATAACAGGATGGTGAGATTTATATCTCATAAAAAACTTGAATAAAACTCAGTAGATGTGATCACCCCATGCAAGTTTCCCAAAGATATTGATAGGCTAGACAAAGACTGTTTATTTAACACAAGGGCTTAGAAATAAAGTAACGATGATGTACTTGAGTATTTTGAAAGTCGAATGAAGCATAATGCAGTTAAGAAACTGTTGAATGAAGCTAAACATGTCTATTTTCACCTGTGAGGAATAATTTTAGTAAAGGTATGATGAAAGATACTGTCTGGTAAAAGTTAAACTTAATAAATTGTGTGATGGGGGAATTTAAATTACTGCATATTGGAAAGTAAACACATAAACCAAGAAGAAGGAAGGCAAAGTTAAATGATGAAGTAGAGTTGGTAAGGCAGAGAATGAGCTACACACCTGCTACACATACTCCCCCTATCGTCACTGACAACAGCAAATCCTTCCAGATGACTACGCACAGGCACGTGGGGGGTCCTCCCACACCCCTTTGGACTATGACCAGGTCCCTTACCTGGGCGGGTGGCCACAACTGGCTCATCTGCTCAGATGGCGTGGACGGTCGTAGTCCTAATTTACACTACTGGCAGTGTGCAGACTGGTGATGGGTGGGTGATGCAAGGGTGAAACCTTAGGAGGAGTTCAAAAGGGAGTCTACAGTCTACGCGCTGCCACACTAGCTCCTATTAATTATCTTGGATTATACTCTGTGGAGCACAAGTCGTGTACCTGAAATTACCTGGGGGGTAATTAACACTCTAGTAGTCTTGATGAGTATAGAAAGCCAGTGGCTTATCAGTTGGCCCACATTTGTCCTGATGATTTTTTTTCAAGCTGGATTTTAAAATTAAACAGTTTTGTCGTATACAGCTTCAGCGGGTAGGCGATTCCTTGGGTTTATATCCCGAAACACACGACGAAACTACGTCGATGCTGCAACGTTCTAACAAGTTGTATCACCTTCTAACACGTTGTAACACCTTCTAACATGTTGTAACAGCTTCTAACATGTTGTAACAACTAACAACTATCTAACATGTTGTAACAACTAACAACTATCTAACATGTTGTACCACCTTCTAGCATGTTGTAACAACTGTCTAACAAGCTGTAACACCTTCTAACAAATTGTGACACCTTCTAACACGTTGTAACACCTTCTAACATGGTGTAACACCTTCTAAAATGCTGTAACAACTTCTAACAAGTTGCAACAGTTTCTAACAAGTTGTAACACCTTCTAACAAGTTACAACACCTTCTAACACTTTGTAACAACTTCTAACAAGTTACAACACCTTCTAACAAGTTAGAACACCTTCTAACACGTTGTAATATCTTCTAGCATATTGTATCACTTTCTACCATATTGTTACACCTTCTAACAAGTTGTAACTCCTTCTAACAAGTTGGAACACCTTCTAACACGTTGTAACACCTTCAACACTTTGTAACACCTTCAACACTTTGTACCACCTTCATACAAGTTGTAACTCCTTCTAATATGTTGTAACACTTTCTATCATATTGTAACACCTTCTAACAAGTTGTAACTCCTTCTAACATGTTGTAACACTTTCTATCATATTGTAACACCTTCTAACAAGTTGTAACTCCTTCTAACATGTTGTAACACTTTCTATCATATTGTAACACCTTCTAACAAGTTGTAACATCTTCTAACAAGTTGTAACACCTTATAACAAGTTGTAACACCTTCTAACACTCTGTACCACCTTCTAACAAGTTGGAACACCTTCTAACATGTTGTAACTCCTTCTAACATGTTATAACACCTTCTAACAAGTTGTAACTCTTTCTAACAAGTTGTAACTCCTTCTAACAAGTTGTAACTCCTTCTAACATGTTGTAACTCCTTCTAACAAGTTGTAACTCCTTCTAACAAGTTGTAACTCCTTCTAACAAGTTGTAACGCCTTCTAACAAGTTGTAACTCCTTCTAACAAGTTGTAACTCCTTCTAACAAGTTCTAACACCTTTTAACATGTTGTAACTCCTTCTAACATGTAGTGACACCCTTTAACAAGTTGTAACTCTTTCTAACAAGTTGTAACACCTTCTAACATGTTGTAACACCTTCTAACAAGTTGTAACTCCTTCTAACAAGTTGTAACACCTTCTAACACCTTGTAACACATTCTAACACGTTGTAACACCTTCTAACACGTTGTAACACCTTCTAACAAGTTGTAACACCTTCTAAAATGTTGTAACACCTTCTAACAAGTTGTAATTCCTTCTAACAAGTTGTAACACCTTCTAACAAGTTGTAACACTTTCTACCACGTTGTAACATCTTCTAACATGTAGTAAAACCTTCTAACATGTTGTAACACCTTCTAACATTTGTAACACCTTCTAACATGTTGTAACACCTAACATTTTGTAACTCCTTCTAACATGTTGTAACACCTAACATTTTGGTAACACCTTCTAACATGGTGTAACACCTTCTAACAAGTTGTGACAACTTTCTAGCAAGTTGAAACAACTAAACCGCCATAAAAACTGTATAACAAGATGTAACCACTTAGTAATGAGGTAACAATAGGGACCGTTACACTGTGTGTTTGCAGAGTGATGGATTTTGACTCCAAGGCCCTTCATTATGTTCAGTAATATGCCGCAAGGTAATGTTAATCATTTGGTTGTTGTGACGTGGGTTGTTATATCCCCCATGTAAGGTCTTGCATTTGTTACATTAAAACGCATTTGCCAGTCTTCTGACCATTTGTGGAGTTATATGGATTTCTTCCTAAGTCCTCGATATCATTTTCACTTCCCACTTCACCATAAATTTTTGTGTCATCTGCAAAATGATGATGTGGGGAGGATGAAGGAACGGGGAAGTGGGGGATGGTGGATAGGAGGGGACGGAGGAGTGAAGAATGGTGGGGCTGACAAGGAGACAGGGGAATAGGAGATGGTGAAGGGGGGGGGGGAATGGTGGGGAGGACGAAGGGACGGGGGTGTGGGGGGATGATGGGGAGGACGAGGGGACGGGGAAGTGGGGGAAATGTTGGTAGGACGAGGGGACCGGAGATGGTGGGAATGGTGAGTAGGATGGGGGAACAGGGGAGGGTTGCTGTGGCTCAGCAACGCGCATGCGTTGCTAAGTCACAGCAACGCGTGGCTGGGCACAGCTAGTATATACTATAAAAACAATTGGGTCGAAAATGGATCCCTGTGGTACCCTACTCACCACATTTCTCCTGTCAGATTCCTTCCCATTTAGCACAACCTTCTGTTTTCTTTGTTTTAACCATTGTTTTATTTATTCTTGTTTTATTTTATTTTATTTATTTACAAGTAATTTAATAAATGGAATACTATTTATTCCATGTGCCTGTAATTTCCTTGCTAGTCTTTCATGTGGTACCTTTTATCGAAAGCATTATCACAGTGCATATATACTACATCTGCTGGAAGTCCTTTGTCTGAGTAGCTCGTTACCGTTTCCAAAAATGTGATCTATTTTTAACATACCAAAGTTGAGTTGATATTACAAAATTGTTCACTGTGAGATGGTGGATGATTCTCTCCCTTAGGACTCTCCACATGAGCTTGCAGATGTGTGATGTCAAGCTAATAGGACGGTAGCTTTCTACTGAGCTTTCTGTCTATTTTGGAAATAGGGGTGACAGTGGAGGGTAGAAATAGCCCTAGCTATTCTATCCTTTTGAGATGTATCATATTGTCTCAATAAATGTACTTGAACTTGAAGGGGTGACATTTGCATATTTCTAATCTAGGGGAACTATCCCGTGGTCCAGAGATTTTCTGGAAAGGAGTTTTAGTGGTAGGTATAGTTCCTCTGCAAGTTCCTTTACGGTTTAGAATATAATTCTGACCACAACTGGGGTACCCAACCACTTTGGGTGGACGGTAGAGCGACGGTCTTGCTTCATGCAGGTCGGCGATCAATCCCCGACCGTCCAAGTAGTTGGGCACCGTTCATCGCCCCCCCCCCACATCCCCTACGTCCCATCCGAAATCCTTAGCCTCATCCCTTCCCAGTGCTATATAGTCGTAATTGCTTAGCACTCTCCTGATAGTTCCCTTCCCTTCCCCCCACCTGGGGTGTTTGAGTCTTATAGTTTGTCAGTGCTCTTCCTGGTAATGTTGCACGTTATGGCTATATCACTTAATTCGTTCTCTTCACCTTCTTCAAATATTTGTGTGGGTAATGGGATGCCACATAAACTTTCTAGTGTAAACACTGATGTTAAGTATTCATTCAGTGCTGTTGCACTTTTATCGTCCAATTCAATTTGGTTAGAGTTATCTTATCATGGTCGACCGAGTCTTTTGTTTAGTTTTTCTTCTTATAGGCATAGAACGACTTAGGAACTTTCTTTATGTTTTGAGCAACTGGTTTTCGTAGTTTCTTTTGACTGATCTAATTTCCTTTTTGGCTGAGTTTAATGCCTTTTATATATCCTATAATTAGTGATGTTCATCATGGATTTATATCTCCTCCAGAGGGCATTTAAATTATATAATTAAATCATTTTATAGTTCTACTTTTATTCGATGTTAGCTTACTGACCATATGTTTAAGCACTTGTGGGCGATATATTAGCAATTAAAATTGAGTAACTAGCACCCCGCTCTCCAAACTCCGGGGTGGAGGGGACGTCAACTCTGGGGTGGAGAGACGTCAACTCCGGGTGGAGAGACGTCAACTCCGGGGTGGAGAGACGTTAACTCCGGTGAGGAGAGGACGTCAACTCCGGGAAGGAGGGGACGTCAACTCAGGGGTGGAGAGACGTCAACTCCGGGGTGGAGGGGACATCAACTCTGGGGTGGAGAGACGTCAACTCCGGGTGGAGAGACGTCAACTCCGGGGTGGAGAGACGTTAACTCCGGTGAGGAGAGGACGTCAACTCAGGGGTGGAGAGACGTCAACTCCGGGGTGGAGGGGACGTCAACTCCGGAGTGGAGGGGACGTCAACTCAGGGGTGGAGAGACGTCAACTCCGGGGTGGAGAGACGTCAACTCCGGGGTGGAGAGACGTTAACTCCGGTGAGGAGGGGACGTCAACTCAGGGGTGGAGAGACGTCAACTCCGGGGTGGAGGGGACGTCAACTCCGGAGTGGAGGGACGTCATCTCCGGGGTGGAGGTGACGTCAACTCTGGGGTTTAGAGACGTCAACTCCTGGGTGGAGGAACGTCAACTCCGGGGTGGAGGGACGTCAACTCCGGGGTGGAGGGACGTCAACTCTGGGGTGGAGAGACGTCAACTCCGGGGAGGAGGGGACGTCAACTCACGGGAGGATAGACGTCAACTCCGAGGAGGAGGGGACGTCAACTCCGGGGTGGAGAGACGTCAACTCCGGAGTGAAGGGACGTCAACTCCGGGGTGAAGAGACGTCAACTCCGGGGAGGAGGGGACGTCAATTCTGGGGTGGAGGGGACGTCAACTGTGGGGTGGAGGGACGTCAACTCCGGGGTAGAGGGACGTCTACTCCGGGGTGAAGGGACGTCAACTCCGGGGTGGAGAGACATCAACTCCGGGAGGAGGGGACGTCAACTCCGGGGTGGAGAGACGTCAACTGCGGGGAGGAGGGGACGTCAATTCTGGGGTGGAGGGGACGTCAACTGTGGGGTGGAGGGACGTCAACTCCGGGGTGGAGGGACGTCAACTCCGGGGTGGAGGGTGGTCAACTCCGGGGTGGAGGAGACGTCAACTTCGGGGTGAAGGGAGGTCAACTCCGGGGTGGAGGGACGTCTACTTCGGGGTGGAGGGACGTCAACTCCAGGGTGGAGGGACGTCAACTCCGGGGTGGAGGGAGGTCAACTCCGGGGTGGAGGGACATCAACTCCGGGGTGTAGGGAGGTCAACTCAGGGTGTGGAGGGACGTCTACTCCAGGGTGGAGGGACGTCAGCTCCGGGGTGGAGGGACGTCAACTCCGGGGCGGAGGGACGTCAACTCCGGGGCGGAGGGACGTCAACACTGGGGAGTAGGGGCGTCTACTCCGGGGTGGAGGGACTTCAACTCCGGGGTGGAGAGACGTCAACTCCGGGAAAGAGGGGACGTCAACTCAGGGGAGGATAGACGTCAACTCCGAGGAGGAGGTGACGTCAACTCCGGGGTGGAGAGACGTCAACTCCGGGGTGGAGGGACGTCAACTACGGGTTGGAGGGACGTCAACTCCGGGGTGGAGGGACGTCAACTCCGGGGTGGAGGGACGTCAACTCCGGGGTGGAGGGACGTCAACTCTGGGGTGGAGGGACGTCAACTCCGGGTTGGAGGGACGTCAACTCCGGGGGGTGGAGGGACGTCAACTCCGGGGTGGAGGGACGTCAACTCCGGGTTGGAGGGAACGTCAACTCCGAGGTGGAGGGACGTCATCTCCGGGGTGGAGGGACGTCAACTCCGGGGTGGAGGGACGTCAACTCCGGGGTGGAGGGACGTCAACTCCGGGTTGGAGGGACGTCAACTCCGGGGTGGAGGGACGTCAACTCCGGGGTGGAGGGACGTCAACTCCGGGGTGGAGGGACGTCAACTCCGGGGTGGAGGGACGTCAACTCCGGGGTGGAAGGACGTCAACTCCGGGGTGGAGGGACGTCAACTCCGGGGTGGAGGGACGTCAATCTTCACATTTGGTTTGTTCCCCAGAAATGCCCACTTCGAGGCTCTGACCAACAGTTCCACTTTGTTTGCTATCATGAGCGTTTATGAAATGCTGACGGTCTTCAACAAACAGACGAATGTTTAGTGAACAATTAAGTGCATAAACTTTGAGTAGAGAGACTGTAACAGAGCCATTGGTTAATTAAGAAGAATTACAAGAACGCCGGCAGACGCCAAGCTCGCTATGGGTTCATCAAATGAAACAACTTTCCCAGCTCAAGAGAAGAGTTAAATGAACCTGGCTATAATTAGACTTTGTGTACTCGGGTTCCTTTACAGTTTTATCAGAGCGGTTATAACTGTTTTTATTTATTGATTGGTTGTATAGTGATCAATCGGTTTTATGTCATTACCATTTTTCCCATACAAAGAACACCGGTTATTTATACGGGCTTAACCACACACTCATGTACGTTAAATTTCGTATCTTTTTGATTTACGTTTAGTAAGAATTTGATGAGATTAAATATAAATAATTATTTAAGTATCAATCTTATTTTATTAATTATTTCAGTCAATTAGGACATCTATCTCATTATATTGTGACTGAGGCCATTTAGTCATTTTGATCTATCAAAGTTAGTTTGAGAAAAACAGTGTTTGCCCCCTTAACGAGCCAGTGTCCTGCTGCATTGGATACGAATTTACAGAATTAGTTCAAATTTTGGTATCTCCTTGGGTACTGCGAAAGCAGAATACACTACGCCTTAAGCTAAAATACATCTTACCACCTCATGAGTTTAGGATACGACTGATGTGACTAAATCCAGCAAAGGCCTAAATCATTTATTATTTGCTAATCTATGCATAATTGATTCATGTTTGATTTACTATTCACATTTTATTAAAGTATTGAGTATTGTTACAAGGATTAACACCACTGTGAAAGTTCTCAAGTCCTTTGTCTCTCACCTGTTGAAACTTAGTTGTGTTGTTCATTGTAACTGACCTATAACTTGCTCTATTTTATGAACTTGGTAAACTAGGATAGTGTATGCGGGAGCTACACAATGTCCCACATGTGTTTGGTCCTTCTCACATGTGTCTGATCCTTCCCACATGTGTCTGGTCCTTCCCACATGTGTCTGGCCCTTCTGAACCACCCACATGTGTCTGGTCCTTCTGAACCACCCACATGTGTCTGGTCCTTCTGAACCACCCACATGTGTCTGGTCCTTCTGAACCACCCACATGTGTCTGGTCCTTCTGAACCTTCCACATGTGTCTGGTCCTTCTGAACCTCCCACATGTGTCTGGTCCTTCTGAACCTCCCACATGTGTCTGGTCCTTCTGAACCTCCCACATGTGTCTGGTCCTTCTGAACCTCCCACATGTGTCTGGTCCTTCTGAACCTTCCACATGTGTCTGGTCCTTCTGAACCTCCCACATGTGTCTGGTCCTTCTGAACCTTCCACATGTGTCTGGTCCTTCTGAACCTCCCACATGTGTCTGGTCCTTCTGAACCTCCCACATGTGTCTGGTCCTTCTGAAGCTCCCACATGTGTCTGGTCCTTCTGAACCTTCCACATGTGTCTGGTCCTTCTGAACCTTCCACATGTGTCTGGTCCTTCTGAACCTCCCACATGTGTCTGGTCCTTCTGAACCTCCCACATGTGTCTGGTCCTTCTGAACCTCCCACATGTGTCTGGTCCTTCTGAACCTCCCACATGTGTCTGGTCCTTCTGAACCACCCACATGTGTCTGGTCCTTCTGAACCACCCACATGTGTCTGGTCCTTCTGAACCTCCCACATGTGTCTGGTCCTTCTGAAGCTCCCACATGTGTCTGGTCCTTCTGAACCTCCCACACGTGTCTGGTCCTTCTGAACCTTCCATGTGTTCAGCC
>NC_091180.1:43605188-43615188 GCF_040958095.1 Procambarus clarkii | reverse complement strand
ACAGAATAGGAGATGAAGTACTTAATGAAACGAACAGAGAGAAAGATCTAGGAGTTGATATCACACCAAACCTGTCTCCTGAAGCCCACATAAAAAGAATAACGTCTGCGGCATATGCGAGGCTGGCTAACATCAGAACAGCGTTCAGGAACCTGTGTAAGGAATCATTCAGAATCTTGTACACCACATATGTAAGACCAATCCTGGAGTATGCGGCCCCAGCATGGAGCCCGTACCTTGTCAAGCACAAGACGAAGCTGGAAAAAGTCCAAAGGTATGCCACTAGACTAGTCCCAGAACTAAGAGGCATGAGTTACGAGGAAAGGCTGCGGGAAATGCACCTTACGACACTGGAAGACAGAAGAGTAAGGGGAGACATGATCACAACCTACAAAATCCTCATGGGAATCGACCGGGTAAACAAGGATAAACTATTCAACACTGGTGGGACGCGAACAAGGGGACACAGGTGGAAACTGAGTACTCACATGAGCCACAGAGACGTTAGAAGGAACTTTTTTAGTGTCAGAGTAGTTAACGGATGGAATGCATTAGGCAGTGATGTGGTGGAGGCTGACTCCATACACAGTTTTAAATGTAGATATGATAGAGCCCAGTAGGCTCAGGAATCTGTACACCAGTTGATTGACAGTTGAGAGGCGGGACCAAAGAGCCAAAGCTCAACCCCCGCAAGCACAAATAGGTGAGTACACACACACACACACACACACACACACACACAGACTAAAATGGAAAAGGTTCAAAGGTTTGCCACCAGACTAGTACCCGAGCTGAGAGGTATGAGCTACGAGGAGAGACTACGGGAATTAAACCTCACTTCGTTGGAAGACAGAAGAGTTAGGGGGGGACATGATCACCACATTCAAGATCCTCAAGTGAATTGACAGGGTTGATAAAGACAGGCTGTTTAACACAAGGGGCACACGCACTAGGGGACACAGGTGGAAACTGAGTGCCCAAATGAGCCACAGAAATATTAGAAAGAACTTTTTTAGTGTCAGAGTAGTTGACAAATGGAATGCATTAGGAAGTGATGTGGTGGAGGCTGACTCCATACACAGTTTCAAGTGTAGATATGATAGAGCCCAATAGGCTCAGGAACCTGTACACCTGTTGATTGACAGTTGAGAGGCGGGACCAAAGAGCCAGAGCTCAACCCCCGCAAGCACAACTAGGTGAGTACACACACACACACACACACACACATACACATGGGGCCTCGTAGCCTGGTGGATAGCGCGCAGGACTCGTAATTCTGTGGCGCGGGTTCGATTCCCGCACGAGGCAGAAACAAATGGGCAAAGTTTCTTTCACCCTAAGTGCCCCTGTTACCTAGCAGTAAATAGGTACCTGGGAGTTAGTCAGCTGTCACGGGCTGCTTCCTGGGGTGTGTGGTGTGGGAAAAAAAAAAAAAAAAAATAGTAGTAGTTAGTAAACAGTTGATTGACAGTTGAGAGGCGGGCTGAAAGAGCAAAGCTCAACCCCCGCAAAAACACAACTAGTAAACACACAACTAGTAAACACACTCACACACACACACACACATACACACACACACACAGGATAAGGCAGGACAGAGAAGGCTGGGCAGACTGCATATTTCTTGACTGCCAAAAGGCCTTTGATACAGTACCGCACATGAGACTGCTATACAAACTTGAGAGGCAGGCAGGAGTAAGCGGAAAGGCCCTTTCATGGGTGAAGAACTACCTAACAGAAGGAGCCAGAGGGTAATGGTAAAGGGCGAGAAGTCGACTGGCGAACAGTAACAAGTGGAGTACCTCAAGGATCGGTGCTGGGACCAATCCTCTTTCTAATTTACGTAAATGATATGTTTACAGGAGTGGAATCATACATGTCAATGTTTGCGGATGACACAAAATTAATGAGAAGAGTTGTGACAGACGAGGATTGTAGGATCCTCCAAGAGGACTTAAACAGGTTGCAGAGATGGTCAGGGAAATGGCTACTGGCGTTTAACACCAGTAAATGTAAAGTTATGGAAATGGGATCAGGTGATAGAAGACCAAAAGGACAGTACACAATGAAGGGGAACTGCCTACCTGTAACGATTCGAGAAAGAGACCTGGGAGTGGATGTGACACCTAACCTAACTCCTGAGGCACATATAAATAAGATAACGACAGCAGCGTACTCTACACTGGCGAAAATTAGAACTTCATTCAGAAACCTAAATGAGGAGGCTTTTAGGGCGCTTTACACTGCCTACGTGAGACCCGTCTTAGAGTATACCGCGCCATCATGGAGCCCCCACCTGAAGAAACACATAAGGAAACTGTAGAAGGTTCAGAGGTTTGCGACGAGGCTTGTCCCAGAGTTACGAGGGGTGGGATATGAAGAGCGTCTGAAGGAACTGAACCTTACGACACTAGAGAAAAGAAGGGAGAGAGAAGATATGATAGGGACATATAAAATACTCGGGGGAATTGACTAAGTGGAAATAGATGAAATGTTCACACGTAATAATAACAGAACGAGGGAACATGGGTGGAAACTGGAAACTCAGATGAGTCACAGAGATGTTAGGAAGTTTTCTTTCTGCGTGAGAGTAGTGGAAAAATGGAGTGCATTTGGGGAACAGTTGTGGAAGAAAACTCTATTCATACTTTTAAAATTAGGTATGATAGGGAAATGGGACAGGAGTCATTGCTGTAAACAACCAATAGCTGGAAAGGCGGGATCCAAGAGTCAATGCTCGATCCTGCAAGCACAAATAGGTGAGTACAAAATCTGAGAAAGGACAGAAGAGAGTCAGCTTCAGGGTGATGTACTCGAACATAGATGGGATCACCAGCAAGCAAGTGAACTACGGAAAGAACACAAGAAGTGAACCCAGATGTAATCGGACTCACAGAAACAAAACTCTCAGGTATCATAACGAATGCAGTGTTTCCCCAGAACTACACTGTAATAAGGAAAGAGAGGGAAGGACGGGGAAGAGGTGGAGTGGCCCTACTAATGAGAAAGGAATGGAGCTTCAAGGAGATGGTCATCCCGGGCTGCAATGGTTTCAGAGACTACGTAACAGGCACCATAACATTGGGAGGATCAAAAGTAGTAGTAGTAGTTATATATAACCCTCCACCAAATAACAGAAGACCAAGGCAAGAGAATTACAACAACAACATGGCAGTTAACACTATAATTGAGAAGGCAGCCTCTACTGCCTGTAGAAATAGATCCCATCTGCTCATCATAGAAGACTTCAATCACGGAAAGATATACTGGGAGAACAAGGAACCGCATGGAGGAGAGGATACATGGAGAGCCAAACTAATGGAGGTGGCGACAAGAAACTATCTAAGCCAACATGTCAGGGAACCCACTAGGATGAGAGGAAACGATGAACCAGCGAGACTCGACCTAGTCTTCACTCTGATCGACTCCGACATAAGGAAAATCGGCTATGAGGCCCCAGTAGGAATGAGCGACCACAGTGTACTGGCGTTTGAGTATCTGGTTGAGGAAGGGTTATTGAACTCAAGGAGGGGTACTGAAAACAAAAAACTGGCATTCCAAAAGGGAAACTATGAGGTGTTAAGAAAATTCCTAACAGATATAACATGGGAAACAGAGCTCAGGGGAAAGACGGCCGTAGACATGATGGACTTATCACGCACAAGTGCAAGGAAGCAGCAAACAAGTTTGTCCCAGTCCAAAAGGAAAGCAATGAAATGAAGATGAGAAGCCCATGATTTAATCAGAGATGTGGGCTAGCTAAACAGCAAAGTAATAGGGCATGGAGAAACTATAGGAATAAGAGGACACTTGAGAGCAGAGAAAGATACCAGAGTGCCAGGAATGAATATGTCAGGATGAGAAGAGAGGCAGAAAGACAATACGAAAATGACATCGCAAGCAAGGCAAAGACTCAACCCAAGTGCTGCATAGTAACATCTGGAGAAAAACAACAGTAAAGGAACAGGTAATGAATATAAGAATAGGGGCAGATTGATTCACTACAAACGACATGGAAGTGTGTGAGGAACTGAATAAGAAGTTCCAGGAGGTCTTACCGAAGAGCAAGGAGAGATTCCAGAGATAAAAGAGGGAATAGTTAACCTGGAACCACTGGAAGAGTTTGAGATTACCAGTGGGGAAGTAAAGAAGTGTTTACTAGAGTTGCATGTGACAAAGGCTATAGCCCAGATGGAATCTCCCCTTGGATACTAAGGTAAGGAGCAGAAGCACTGTGCCTGCCACTCTCCATAGTGTATAACAAATCACTGGAAACAGGGGAACTGCCAGAAATTTGTAAGGCAGCTTATGTAGTTCCAATATACAAGAAAGGGGATAGGCAGGCGGCACTGAACTACAGGCCAGTGTCCCTA
Source organism: Procambarus clarkii (assembly GCF_040958095.1). Taxonomy (NCBI): domain Eukaryota; kingdom Metazoa; phylum Arthropoda; class Malacostraca; order Decapoda; family Cambaridae; genus Procambarus; species Procambarus clarkii. The sequence continues at coordinate 43,610,815 of NC_091180.1, read as the reverse complement.
ACCTGCATACCATGCAAGCTGATGGAGAAGATTGTGCGAAGAAAGCTAGTGGAACATCTGGACGAAAGAACTTTGTAACACAGCATCAACATGGGTTCAGGGATGGCAAGTCCTGCCTCATAGGGCTAATTGAGTTCTAGGACCAGGCAACAAAAATCAGGCAAGAAAGAGAGGCTGGGCAGACTGCATATTTTTGGATTGTCAAAAAGCCTTTGATACAGTACCACATAAGAGGCTAGTGAGAAAGCTGGAGATGCAGGCTGGAGTGAAAGGGAAGGTACTCCGTTGGACACGGGAGTACGTAAGTAACAGAAGACAAAGAGTCACTGTGAGGGGTGAGGTCTCGGATTGGCGTGACGTCACAAGTGGAGTCCCGTAGGGGTCAGTCCTTGGACCAATACTGTTTCTGATATATGTAAATGATCTCCCAGAGGGTATAGAATCGTTTCTCTCAATGTTTGCTGATGATGCAAAAATTATGAGGAGGATTGAAACAGAGGATGATAGTAGAAGGCTACAGGATGACCTAGACAAACTGAATGAATGGTCCAACAAATGGCTGTTAAAGTTTAACCCGAGTAAATGCAAAGTAATGAAACTAGGCGGTGGAAACAGGAGGCCAGACACAAGATACAGAATAGCAGATGAAGTACTTAATGAAACGGAAAGAGAGAAAGATCTAGGAATTTATATCACACCAAACCTGTCTCCTGAAGCCCACATCAAAAGAATTACGTCTGCGGCATAAGCAAGGCTGGCTAACATTAGAACAGCCTTCAGGAACCTGTGTAAGGAATCGTTTAGAATCTTGTACACCACATACGTAAGACCAATCCTGGAGTATGCGGCCCCAGCATGGAGTCCGCACCTTGTCAAGCACAAGACGAAGCTGGAAAAATTTCAGAGGTATGCCACTAGACTGGTCCCAGAACTAAGAGGCATGAGTTACGAGGAAAGACTGCGGGAAATACACCTTACGACACTAGAAGACAGAAGAGTGAGGGGGAGATATGATCACTACCTACAAGATCCTCAGGAGAATTGACAGGGTAGACAAGGATAAACTATTCAACATTGGCGGTACGCGAACAAGGGGACATAGGTGGAAACTGAGTACCCAAATGAGCCACAGGGACGTTAGAAAGAACATTTTCAGTGTCAGAGTAGTTAACAGGTGGAATGCATTAGGCAGAGATGTGGTGGAGGCTGACTCCATACACAGTTTTAAATGTAGATATAATTGAGCCCAATAGGCTCAGGAATCTGTACACCAGTTGATTGACAGTTGAGAGATGGGCCCAAAGAGCCAAAGCTCAACCCCCGCAAGGACAATTAGGTGAGTACACACACACACAGGGACCCTCTCTCCCTCTCCCACTCCCTCTCTCCCACTCTCTCTCTCTCCCACTCTCTCTCTCTCTCCCACTCTCTCTCTCTCTCCCACTCTCTCTCTCTCCCACTCTCTCTGCCTCTCTCCACCCCCCCTCTCTCTCTCTCTCTCTCTCTCTCTCTCTCTCTCTCTCTCTCTCTCTCTCTCTCTCTCTCTCTCTCTCTCTCTCTCTCCTCTCTCTCTCTCTCTCTCTCTCTCTCTCTCTCTCTCTCTCTCTCTCTCTCTCTCTCTCTCTCTCTCTCTCTCTCTCTCTCTCTCTCTCTCTCTCTCTCTCTCTCTCTCTCTCTCTCTCTCTCCCTCTCTTCCTTCCCCTCCCTCTCTGCCCACACACACACACACACACACACACACACATACACACACACACACACACACACATACACACACACACACACACACACACACACACACACACACACACACACACACACACACACACACACACACACACACACACACACACACATACACACACACACACACACACACACACATACACACACACACACACATACACACACACACACACACACACACACATACACACACACACACACACACACACACACACACACACACACACATACACACACACACACATACACACACACACACACACCTCCCCCCCTCTCTCCCTCTCCATCTCTCTCCCTCTCCTCTCTCTCCCTCTCTCTCTCCCTCCCGCCTCTCTCCCCATCTCCTCCTATTCTACTTTCTTCTCACTTCAGTGGAAGGGTCGGATCGCCCCCACCCACCCATTTATCTCTCCCTTTATCACTCCCTTTCTCTCTCTCTCTTTCTCTCTCTCTTCCTCTCTCTCTCTCCCTCCCCCATCCCGCTCTGCCTTCCTGACAAATCCTATTACGGCACAACTATAGGAACAGGGGCAAGCATGGCAGCCAGAGGTACCAGGGGAACAGGGAAGAGCCAAGGTGACGAAATGAAGGAAATGTTCGCCCAGTTTCTGGAGGACATCAAGAGTGAGATGCAAGAAATGATGCAGGAAATGAAGAACGAAATAAGCAACCTGAAAAGAGAGCTGACAGCAGCAAAGAGGGAGATTAGAGCCCTCAAAGAGAATGGTATCGAGGCTGAGACTCAGAAAACCATCCAGGGAGAAGGTGGTTATAGTTTTTTGGATGAGAATGCCACAATAAAAGCAACATTTGCGGAAATACTAAAAAAAAATACTGAAGTATTGACTGCAGTGATGGAGGTGGCCATGAGAGCAGCCACCTCACAGGAGGCGGCACGCTCCACTAGCCAACTGCTGGAAAGGAACAGATCAGTGGTTGCTGTGGGTATTAAAGAGCAGGAAGTCTCTAATAGGACAGAGTGGAATGAATAGGACAAAGCAGCAGTGAATGAAGTACTAAAGGCACTAGACATGGAAGGGGCTGAGCAAAGCATTGAGAAGGTCTTCAGGCTAGGTTGGTACAACAAAGACCGAGACCGAATGATAAAGATAGTGTTTGCAAATGAGAGCACAAAGGAGAAGATCCTATCAAGGAAGAGCTCCCTAAAAAACGTGGGAAAATTAAAAAATGTATTCCTCCAGAGAGACATGACAAGGGAGGAGAGAGCCGTGGCGGCAGAAGCAAGGAAGAGGCGCAGGGCGAGAGGGGAAAACCAGGAAGTCACAGCTCCCAACACAACACCCCCAGAGGCGAGGGGGAACCCACAACCAGCTACCCAGTAATACCAGAAGGGAGGACAACCCCGCCACCCTCCTCTGCATAGAAAACCCCCCTACCCCAAACCCTCCCTGCCCCCACTCAAATGATCAGCCAAATCTCCCTCCCCCCACACCCAATCCCCACCCTCCTACTCCTCCTGAGTCCTCCCTCCTCCCCTTTCCTTCCCGTCCTCCCTCACCTTTCACCCCATACCCTCCCTGGCCCTCCCCCTTCAATAGATCCCCGCCCCTCATCCCAGTATCCTCTGAGACCCTGTTATCCACCTCACAGGTCCTCACACCCATGGAACAGCCTCCCCCACCAGCAGAACACTCACCAAGGAGGCGATTTGAGAAGGGACAGAAGAAAGTGAGCCACAAAGCAATGTACACTAACATAGATGGAATTACAAATATAGCAAATGAGCTTGGAGAACGGGTACTAGAGGAAAACCCAGACATAATAGCCCTCACAGAAACAAAGCTCACGAAAACGATAACAAACGCAGTGTTCCCACAGGACTATTATGTTATGAGGAAAGAGAGGGAAGGAAGAGGTGGGGGTGGTGTAGCTCTGCTGGTAAGAAAAGGCTGGGATTTTGAAGAGATGGATATTCAGGGCTGTGAAGGTTTCAGTGACTACATAGCAGGTACCATAACAAATGGAGGGAAAAAAATTATAGTCGTAGTCATATATAATCCAAAACCAAATGACAGAAGACCTAGACAGGAATATGATGGCCACAACATGGCCACTATTAACATAATAGAAAGAGCAGCTTCTGTTGCTAGCAGGAATGGATCTGGACTACTTATTATGGGAGACTTCAACCATGGAAAGATAGATTGGAAGAACAGAGACCCGCATGGAGGACTAGAAACATGGAGAGCTAAGCTGCTGGACGTGGCAACAAGAAACTTTCTAAGCAAGCACATCAAAGAACCAACAAGAATGAGAGAAGATGAACCAGCAATGCTTGATTTGATATTTACCATAAATGAGTGGGATATAAGGGAAGTTAAGATGGAAGCGCCCTTGGGAATGAGTGACCACAGTGTATTGAACTTTGAGTACCTGGTAGAGCTAGGACTTATCTCCCCCAAAAAGAACTAGGAATCAAAAGGCTGGCATACTGAAAGGGAATTATGAACAGATGAGAAGTTTCCTAAGTGAAATACCTTGGAACACAGACCTCAGAGATAAGTCTGTACAGGGTATGATGGACTATGTTACCCAAAAGTGTCAGGAGGCAGTAAACAGGTTCATCCCGTCCCAAAAGGAAAAATCCGAGAAGCAACAGAAGAATCAATGGTATAATAGGGCATGTATGGAAGCGAAGAAACTGAACAAAATGGCGAAGAGGAACTTCCGGAATAACAGAACACCAGAAAGCAGAGAGAGTGATACCAGAAAACTAGGAATGAGTACGTCAGGGTGAGAAGAGAAGCAGAGAAAAGTTTTGAAAATGATATAGCAAACAAAGCCAAGACCGAACCAAAGCTACTCCACAGTCACATCAGAAGGAAAACAACAGTGAAAGAACAGGTATTGAAACTTAGAACAGGCGAGGACAGGTATACAGAGAATGACAGAGAGATGTGTGAAGAACTCAACAAGAGGTTCCAGGAGGTCTTCACAATAGAACAAGGTGAGGTCACTGTGCTAGGAGAAAGGGAGGTAAACCAGGCGGCCTTGGAAGAGTTCGAAATTACGAGAGAGGAGGTCAAGAGACACCTGCTGGATCTGGATGTTAGAAAGGCTGTTGGTCCAGATGGGATCTCACCATGGATACTGAAAGAGTGTGCAGAGGCACTTTGCTTGCCACTCTCCATAGTGTATAGTAAGTCACTGGAGACGGGAGACCTACAAGAAATATGGAAGATGGCAAATGTGGTCCCAATATACAAAAAGGGCGACAGGCAAGAGTCACTGAACTAAAGGCCAGTGTCCTTGACTTGTATACCATGCAAGGTGATGGAGAAGATCGTGAGAAAAAACCTGGTAACACATCTGGAGAGAAGGGACTTCGTGACAAATCACCAACATGGGTTCAGGGAGGGTAAATCTTGCCTTACAGGCTTGATGGAATTCTACGATCAGGTAACAAACATTAAGCAAGGAAGAGAGGGCTGGGCGAACTGCATTTTCTTGGATTGTCGGAAAGCCTTTGACACAGTACCGCATAAGAGGCTGGCACATAAGCTGGAGAGACAGGTAGGTGTAGCTGGTAAGGTGCTCCAGTGGATAAGGGAGTACCTAAGCAATAGGTAGCAGAGAGTTACGGTGAGGGGGTGAGACCTCCGATTGACGTGAAGTCACCAGTGGAGTCCCACAGGGCTCTGTACTCGGTCCTATCTTGTTTCTGATATATGTAAATGATCTTCTTCTTCTTGAGAATAGGTGCAGTTTGCATGAAGGGGTAACCCTCCCGATGACTGCACCAGGACAGATGTAAGGAGACGCGTTGATGGTAAAGAGGAGAAGAAAGTCAAAAGAGGTAGACGTGATGGGCCGTAGAGAGAGGAGTGGCGACGAAAACAGAGGCGAACGTCAGAGGGAGA
>NC_091180.1:43536403-43604688 GCF_040958095.1 Procambarus clarkii | reverse complement strand
CTATTAGCTTGACATCACACATCTGCAAGCTCATGTGGAGACTCCTAAGGGAGAGAATCATCCACCATCTCACAGTGAACAATTTTGTAATATCAACTCAACTTTGGTATGTTAAAAATAGATAACATTTTTGGAAACGGTAACGAGCTACTCAAACAAAGGACTTCCAGCAGATGTAGTATATATGCACTGTGATAATGCTTTCGATAAAAGGTACCACATGAAAGACTAGCAAGGAAATTACAGGCACATGGAATAAATAGTATTCCATTTATTAAATTATTTGTAAATAAATAAAATAAAATAAAACAAGAATAAATAAAACAATGGTTAAAACAAAGAAAACAGAAGGTTGTGCTAAATGGGAAGGAATCTGACAGGAGAAATGTGGTGAGTAGGGTACCACAGGGATCCATTTTCGACCCAATTGTTTTTATAGTATATACTAGCTGTGCCCAGCCACGCGTTGCTGTGACTTAGCAACGCATGCGGGTTGCTGAGCCACAGCAACCCTCCCCTGTTCCCCCATCCTACTCACCATTCCCATCATCTCCGGTCCCCTTGTCCTCCCAACATTTCCCCCACTTCCCCGTCCCCTCGTCCTCCCCATCATCCCCTTCACACCCCCGTCCCTTCGTCCTCCCCACCATTCCCCCCCCCCCCCTTCACCATCTCCCATTCCCCTGTCCCCTTGTCAGCCCCACCATTCTTCACTCCTCCGTCCCCTCCTATCCACCATCCCCCACTTCCCCGTTCCTTCATCCTCCCCACATCATCATTTTACAGATGACACAAAAATTTATGGTGAAGTGGGAAGTGAAAATGATATCGAGGACTTAGGAAGAAATCCATATAACTCCACAAATGGTCAGAAGACTGGCAAATGCTTTTTAATGTAACAAATGCAAGACCTTACATGGGGGATATAACAACCCACGTCACAACAACCAAATGATTAACATTACCTTGCGGCATATTACTGAACATAATGAAGGACCTTGGAGTCAAAATCCATCACTCTGCAAACACACAGTGTAACGGTCCCTATTGTTACCTCATTACTAAGTGGTTACATCTTGTTATACAGTTTTTATGGCGGTTTAGTTGTTTCAACTTGCTAGAAAGTTGTCACAACTTGTTAGAAGGTGTTACACCATGTTAGAAGGTGTTACAAATGTTAGGTGTTACAACATGTTAGAAGGTTTTACTACATGTTAGAAGATGTTACAACGTGGTAGAAAGTGTTACAACTTGTTAGAAGGTGTTACAACTTGTTAGAAGGAATTACAACTTGTTAGAAGGTGTTACAACATTTTAGAAGGTGTTACAACTTGTTAGAAGGTGTTACAACGTGTTAGAAGGTGTTACAACGTGTTAGAATGTGTTACAAGGTGTTTGAAGGTGTTACAACTTGTTAGAAGGAGTTACAACTTGTTAGAAGGTATTACAACATGTTAGAAGGTGTTACAACTTGTTAGAAGGAGTTACAACTTGTTAAAGGGTGTCACTACATGTTAGAAGGAGTTACAACATGTTAAAAGGTGTTAGAACTTGTTAGAAGGAGTTACAACTTGTTAGAAGGAGTTACAACTTGTTAGAAGGCGTTACAACTTGTTAGAAGGAGTTACAACTTGTTAGAAGGAGTTACAACTTGTTAGAAGGAGTTATAACATGTTAGAAGGAGTTACAACATGTTAGAAGGTGTTCCAACTTGTTAGAAGGTGGTGCAGAGTGTTAGAAGGTGTTACAACTTGTTATAAGGTGTTACAACTTGTTACAATATGTTACAACTTGTTAGAAGGTGTTACAATATGATAGAAAGTGTTACAACATGTTAGAAGGAGTTACAACTTGTTAGAAGGTGTTACAATATGATAGAAAGTGTTACAACATGTTAGAAGGAGTTACAACTTGTTAGAAGGTGTTACAATATGATAGAAAGTGTTACAACATATTAGAAGGAGTTACAACTTGTATGAAGGTGGTACAAAGTGTTGAAGGTGTTACAAAGTGTTGAAGGTGTTACAACTTGTTAGAAAGTGTTACAACTTGTTAGAAGGTGTTAGAAAGTGTTACAATGTGGTAGAAAGTGATACAATATGTTAGAAGATGTTACAACGTGTTAGAAGGTGTTCCAACTTGTTAGAAGGAGTTACAACTTGTTAGAAGGTGTAACAATATGGTAGAAAGTGATACAATATGCTAGAAGATGTTACAACGTGTTAGAAGGTGTTCTAACTTGTTAGAAGGTGTTGTAACTTGTTAGAAGGTGTTACAAAGTGTTAGAAGGTGTTGTAACTTGTTAGAAGGTGTTACAACTTGTTAGAAACTGTTGCAACTTGTTAGAAGTTGTTACAACATTTTAGAAGGTGTTACAACATGTTAGAAGGTGTTACAACGTGTTAGAAGGTGTCACAATTTGTTAGAAGGTGTTACAGCTTGTTAGACAGTTGTTACAACATGCTAGAAGGTGGTTCAACATGTTAGATAGTTGTTAGTTGTTACAACATGTTAGAAGCTGTTACAACATGTTAGAAGGTGTTACAACGTGTTAGAAGGTGATACAACTTGTTAGAACGTTGCAGCATCGACGTAGTTTCGTCGTGTGTTTCGGGATATAAACCCAAGGAATCGCCTACCCGCTGAAGCTGTATACGACAAAACTGTTTAATTTTAAAATCCAGCTTGAAAAAAAAATCATCAGGACAAATGTGGGCCAACTGATAAGCCACTGGCTTTCTATACTCATCAAGACTACTAGAGTGTTAATTACCCCCCAGGTAATTTCAGGTACACGACTTGTGCTCCACAGAGTATAATCCAAGATAATTAATAGGAGCTAGTGTGGCAGCGCGTAGACTGTAGACTCCCTTTTGAACTCCTCCTAAGGTTTCACCCTAGCATCACCCACCCAACACCAGTCTGCACACTGCCAGTAGTGTAAATTAGGACTACGACCGTCCACGCCATCTGAGCAGATGAGCCAGTTGTGGCCACCCGCCCAGGTAAGGGACCTGGTCATAGTCCTAAGGGGTGTGGGAGGACCCCCCACGTGCCTGTGCGTAGTCATCTGGAAGGATTTGCTGTTGTCAATGACGATAGGGGGATATGAGGATAGGGGGAGTATGTGTAGCAGGTGTGCAGCAGGTGTGTAGCTCATTCTTTGCCTTACCAACTCTACTTCATCATTCAACTTTGCCTTCCTTCTTCTTGGTTTATGTGTTTACTCTCCAATATGCAGTAATTTAAATTCCCCCATCACACAATTTATTAAGTTTAACTTTTACCATACAGTATCTTTCATCATACCTTTACTAAAATTATTCCTCACAGGTGAAAATAGACAAGTTTAGCTTCATTCAACAGTTTCTTAACTGCATTATGCTTCATTCGACTTTCAAAATACTCAAGTACATCATCGTTACTTTTTTTCTAAGCCCTTGTGTTAAATAAACAGTCTTTGTCTAGCCTATCAATATCTTTGGGAAACTTGCATGGGGTGATCACATCTACTGAGTTTTATTCAAGTTTTTTATGAGATATAAATCTCACCATCCTGTTATGAACTATAGGAGGGAATCATGTTCCATAAAAATACTATAGGTGGCTTGAAAGATACTATTACCCAAGATTTTGTAATGAAATTTGAAAACGTCATGCACGCCTTTATACCTTGGACCCATAAAGAAACTGGAAAACTTTGAAAGACGTCAGATATATAAGCAGAGATAATCGACTTTCGCAATAATCTAGTTATTGTTATTGATATAACAATAACTAGATTAAGGTTGTGTCACATCGTACTGTCAGCAGACATCACCAAATACAGAATAGTCAACATTAAACTCTGCATCCACTCTCAGGTGGTTGAAACAACCGAACACTACAATCATTCCTTGTAACGTAATGTAACATGACGTAACGAGGTAATCATCTCCCTGCTGTCCAAAATATCATTTTTAAAATATAAATGTTTTAGTCCTTGTAACACAATGTAACGTAACAGGGAAATCATCTTTCTGCTGCCCAAAATATCATTTTGAAATGTAAAAGTATGACTTAGTCCATCTCCATTACATCTCCCACCAAATAAATATTCTTTATTTATTTCTAACTCTAGAGGCTACATGCAGAACTCTAGAGGGCGACAGAACTCCTTTGGTTAATGTGTGTGGTTTTAAAAAACATGAGTCTGAGTGATGGGTTGGGGTGATGGACAGCTGTTACCCCATCAGACATGAGCGTGTGACTGTCACCAGACCCCTCCCTCCCTTTTTTCCCACGCCTCCCTAACCTAACCTTTCCACATAGTCAACCCGGTCTCCTAGGTCCTGTGTTGCCAAGTGCTGCCTGCATGCTTGACTCTAGCCCTCCCTATGCTTAAACCTCACTAAGCATGCTCACCTGTATAACTCTACGACCCCATTACACACACTTTCATTTTACTCTTTAACATACATACATCTGCACACATGCTACACACCTGCTGCACACCTGCTACACATACTCTCCCTATCCTCACATCCCCCTTTCAGCACTGGCAACTGCAAATCCTCCCAGGTGACTACGAATGAGCGCGAGGCGGTCCTCCCACACCTCTTAGGACTATGAACGGGCCCCTTACCTGGACAGGTGCCAACAGCTGACTCATCTTCTCAGATGGCGCGGACAGTCATAGCCCTAATTTACGCTACTGGCAGTGTGTAGACTAGCGTTGGGTGGGTGATGTTAGGGTGAACACTTAGGAAGAGTTCAATAGAAGCTAGTGTAGCATGGTGTAGACTGGCATTGGGAGGGTGATGTTAGGGGGGAATCCTTAAGAGGAGTTCATACTCTCCCACCACCAAATACCTTGTTGATAGGCAATGTAATAAACATTTTCCACAATTCAGACATGAGACTCAGTAATAGTGACACAAATGTCTGACTCAGTGAGAGTGACCGATTATGCATGCTTTAGCACGAGTAATGCAGTATTAATAAATCAATGGGAGTTGCTCAGTAAGAATGACTAAATTGAAGTGATTCAAATTGAGTTACTCAGATTGAGTGATTCCATGAGGGTGACTCAGTATGAGCAAATATGTTGCAGTGACTTTGCATGATTCAGTATAAATGAATCAGTGTGAGTGACTTATTATAAGTGATTCAATAAAAGTGACTATATCACTGAGTCAATGAGACTCCGTATGAGTGCCTCAGGATGACTCAAAATTTATTTTTTTTCATTTTGCCCCGAGGGGCGAGTTTATTGGGCAGCGCCACTCATCTTGTGAGTGGACACACCGCCATAGCAGCATGTACAGCATTCCCCAATAGGAAGAAAACCCGCTGGGTTGTTCATCCTACCACTTGTGCCCAGAGACAGCTGGGACTTGCTTAACCGTCTCAAGTGAACAGCTTCTCAAACAAGATTAACATTAATCTTCGTCAACCCTTAAAATCTTGTTATCTTGCAGGTGCAAATTGGGGGGAATCTTTTACTAACAATATCTACATATGACAAATAGTATTTTCCTAATTCAAACAAGGTGGGGTTTAATGTTCTACACATATTTCTAATGTCTCTCAGATGTTCACATTCTCTCAGGTAGTGGTCAAGACGGTCTCCGTCACTCTGACCACAGATTCTGCATCTCAGCTGCTCAACTGTTGTTTCCATTCCAAATCTCCTTGGATATTTGTATCCAAGACGAATCCTCGCTATTATTAATTCTCTTCTGCGGCCACCTCCTCTTCGTTCATAATGATTGGTATTGCCAGCTGCAACTATGATGTATCAGCATATAGATTCACTGATTTGTTATTCTACTCTCCTTTCCTCAGTAACCTTGTTGCGGTGATGTTGCCTGATAATGCCTCTAATATGTAGAAGAGTCTTGGGTGTGTAGTATTCAATATGGTCTCTTTCAGTGCCTTCAGCAGCCAGCACATCTGCACGTTCTTTTCCACAGATTCCAACATGGGAGGGGATCCACAGAAATTTGACAAATTTCCCTGATTTGTTAGTTCTCTCACAGCTCATTTGATTTCAGCGACTATCGCAAGATTTTTTGCCCGATTTTTACAAAGGTTTTAAATCTCGAGCAGAAATCTTTCGATACTTGCTGAAATCCAGAGAGCTGAGAGAGTTTCTCACAAGAAATCAAGAGAGCTGAGTCACTCAAAGCAAGTGAAACAGTTTTCGTGATTCAGCATGTCATACCAAATTGGTGTGCGGGGCCTGGACTCAACATGGAGGACTTTATCCGTGATGTGGGCTTAATCTCCACAGTAATGATTAACATGCTTGGTTCTGGAGAGTTTTATGTAGCTGCTGGACATCATCCACATTAAGTTGGTTATATCCAGGCCTTTACTTGGTGAAATGTTGAGGTGTTTTATGAGTTGTGATCTCTCCCACAGGGAGGGACGGCCGGTGTCTGCCTGGTGTGACATGACTACTGACGGAGGTGAGTAATCTCTCCCACAAGGAGGGACGGCTGGTGTCTGCCTGGTGTGACATGACTACTGACGGAGGTGAGTAATCTCTCCCACAGGGAGGGACGGCCAGTGTCTGCCTGGTGTGACATGACTACTGACGGAGGTGAGTAATCTCTCCCACAGGGAGGGACGGCTGGTGTCTGCCTGGTGTGACATGACTACTGACGGAGGTGAGTAATCTCTCTCACAGGGAGGGACGGCCGGTGTCTGCCTGGTCTGACATGACTACTGACGGAGGTGAGTAATCTCTCCCGCAGTGAGGGACGGCTGGTGTCTGCCTGGTGTGACATGACTACTGACGGAGGTGAGTAATCTCTCCCACAGGGAGGGACGGCCAGTGTCTGCCTGGTGTGACATGACTACTGACGGAGGTGAGTAATCTCTCCCACAGTGAGGGACGGCTGGTGTCTGCCTGGTGTAACATGACTACTGACGGAGATCAGCTGTCTCTCCTGCTGCAGTCGTAATGGAGGTATTATTAGTTGTAGTGATGGTCACAGTTACCACTTTAGGGAAGTTTTTGTGGGAAAAACTTCCTACCAGTAAGTCAAATCAACTGACCACAACATGGAACTAATAAATTATTATAACTATGCTGGTTGAACAACTTTGTCCGGTTTTAGATAATTATTACCGTGTAGAGTGTAATATGTTCTGTATCCGGCAACCATTACCATCCAGAGTGCAATATGTTCTGTATCCGGCAACCATTACCATCCAGAGTGCAATATGTTCTGTATCCGGCAACCATTACCATCCAGAGTGCAATATGTTCTGTATCCGGCAACCATTACCATCCAGAGTGCAATATGTTCTGTATCCGGCAACCATTACCATCCAGAGTGCAATATGTTCTGTATCCGGCAACCATTACCATCCAGAGTGCAATATGTTCTGTATCCGGCAACCATTACCATCCAGAGTGCAATATGTTCTGTATCCGGCAACCATTACCATCCAGAGTGCAATATGTTCTGTATCCGGCAACCATTACCATCCAGAGTGCAATATGTTCTGTATCCGGCAACCATTATCATCCAGAGCGCAATATGTTCTGTATCCGGCAACCATTACCATCCAGAGTGCAATATGTTCTGTATCCGGCAACCATTACCATCCAGAGTGCAATATGTTCTGTATCCGGCAACCATTACCATCCACAGTGCAATATGTTCTGTATCCGGCAACCATTACCGTCCACAGTGCAATATGTTCTGTATCCGGCAACCATTACCATTCAGAGTGCAATATGTTTTGCATAAGAACATATGAATGGTTGTCGAGGGCACTGGGTGTCAATTGCCGACTAGACAAATATTGCAAATCAAATGCATTATCTTTCATAGATAACTGGGAACACTTCTAGGGAAGAAATGACATGTATGCTCAGGATGGGGTGTGAAAGTTTATTTTTTTTTCTTGTATTGTGATATTCTTGTACTATGTCCGTCAACTTTACACTGAGTCTTGATGGATCTCCTGAGGAAGGACTTGCTTAGCTAACATGCTTAGTGTAGTAAGCAGTTAATTCCCTACGTTAGAGACCATAGAACAATTGACTAGGCGCAAGCAAACGCCGAGACCTCAAAATTTCCATACTTGGGAAATTCCAAGTATGGAATTTCCCTCACTTTGGCCGTCGACCTTCGAAAATCGCCGGAGCGAATCTAACACGTAGGTCACTGGTTCTCACAATGTATTATTTGTTGTGTGGTGCTATGAATTCAGCCCAAATCTCATAAAGCAGTCTCAAATGAACAGCAATAATAATTTCAGGCAACATAGCAGAACATAATGTAAATCAGTAAAATGTGTGGAGTGTAACGAAAAGACAGTGTTCAACATAACAACACCGTTTATTCAACAAAACTAACTACTACAACAATGAAAAATATCAATGATGTTAGTTAAAAGCCTGTGACACCTTTACGAAAGCTAGACACCAGCCACGAGTATGACTACAGGTTCCTTCCTGCAATCGTGTTGTGCTACATAAATTAACTAATTTGAACATACTGAGTGATCACAGAGAAATCAATCAATGCTCTCTGCTACTCTGCGCTGCCTCCCTCAACCTTTACAGTTAAACGGCTCCTACTCGCTCTAACTACTTCCACGAATGTGCTATAACGGCCATTGTAACATATTTGGAATGTATATGACCTATGCTCTCCAACGAGCCTAATCACGGGATGTTTCGAGTAAGGGTTACCAAATCCAGTCCGGGTGCACGGCTATTCACGTGCCCATACACTAGTAGGAGGTTAAGCTGGTGTAAACTCATTCTCTGACATATGGTTCATCAATCAAAGGCTGGGGTTGTTACTGTTGCGAACTCGCTGGAACCTGTGGTTGGAGGGGTTTGTCTGGGTTTAAACTGTTAGTAGATATTGGTATGGGAATTGACATGGAGAAATGAGGTAATGAAAGTATGTGTTGGGGGGGGGGGGGGAACAAATTGGCAAAATGATCACTGAAAAAGAAGGGCCTCAAAATAACGATACACTCAGGGTATATTAAACGAACAGTAGGAGTCTGAGAAACAAAATAAACAATTTAAATGCTCTTGTCTGCACAGAAAAAATAGATATTATTGCACTTACAGAAACATGGATGAATGTAGAAAATAGAGATCTATTAGCTAAATAACAAATAAACGGATTTAAACATTTTCACACAGATTGATATATTAGATGAGGAGGGAGATTAGCCATATATGTTAGGGAAAAATTGAAATGTAGCCCCAAAGAAGGAATCAAAACGGAGCCATACACAGAAACTATCTGCCTAGAATTAAAGGAAAAAGATAAAAATCTTATGATAGGATTTAAATACAGGCCACCAAACTTAGACAGAATGGAAGCAAAGCAACTATGGCATGAAATACCTAGAGCAACTACGTCAAACAATACACGTGTCATGGGTGACTTTAATTTTAGTGACTTTAATTTTTTTTAGTTATTTCAAACAAATATTAGAGAAAGGATAGGTCTATTAAAACCCGAGAAGGGTCAGATAACTGATAATGACGCAGATATGAGTAGTATTTTTAATAAATATTTTATCTCTGTATTTATTAAAGAGGAACTTAGCATTATCCCTTCAGCCGAACAAGTCTATGTGGGTGGGGAAGAAGACAGGTTGACTAGTTTAGCAGTTACCAGGGAGGATGATATTAAACAAATAGTGACACTCAAGCCAAACGTTTCCGCTGGGCCAGACGAAGTGTTTGCCAGGGCATTTTTGCCCGAAACGCTGTGCGTATTAGTGGCTTTAGGTATTGTATTTAATAGCTCTATCTATAAATCCAACTTTATGTTTGCAGCTCATTTTCTATGTATGTACTTTTACCTGAATAAATAATTGAATTGAATTGATTTGGATTGAATTGAATTGAATTAAGGAATGCAAAGAGGAGCTTTGCGAGCATTTCCATATTTAGAAAATCATTAGAGTCAGGCAGAGTGCCAGAGTCTTGGAAGGTCCCTAATGTGGTTCCAATTTTCAAGCAAGGAGATAGACCACTTTCATCAAACTATCGGCCAATTAGCCTAACGTCTATTGTGGGAAAATTACTTGAATCGATAATTGTAAATACCATTCGTCCTCATCTTGAAAAGCATAAATTAATAAAGGTTTCACAACATGGTTTTACAGATGGCCGATCATGTTTAACAAATTTGCTATCATTTTATTCCAGCATATTTGAGGCAGTTGACAGAGATAAGGTTTGTGATGTTGTGTACCTTGACCTGAGCATAGCTTGGACTAAAAAGAATATATGAATGAAGATAACTGCAAAAGGCCTATTGGCCCATACGAGGCGGCTCCTATTTATATCCACCCAATCCCATTCATATATATATATATATATATATATATATATATATATATCTAACCTAGGCTTGAAACAATCAATGGACCCTAATTATATTATCTTATGCGGTAATAGAGGCTCAGGATATTGGGGTGCTTTATTAAATTGAATTATGGCATGGCTATACCAATGGAAACAAAGAGTTAGTAAAAATGGGTTTCAGTCAGCCTGGAAAAACGTTTTAAGTGGAGTGACTCAAGGCTCTGTCCTGGAACATCTCATATTCATAACATGTGTGTACATGTTATGAATATCAGATGTGTGTGTATATATATACAAATATATATATATACAGATATATATATATATATATATATATATATATATATATATATATATATATATATATATATATATATATATATATATATATATATACATATATATATATATATATATATATATATATATATATATATATACATATATATATATATATATAAACATATACATATATATATATATATATATATATATATATATATATATATATATATATATATATATATATATATATATATATATATATACATAAACATATATATATATATATATATATATATATATATATATATATATATATATACATATACATATACATACATATATATATATATATATATATATATATATATATATATATATATATATATATATATATATATATATATATATATATATAAGTATATTTTGGTAGCAGTCTTTCCTGTAGACATATATTATTAAATATGACCGAAAAAGTAAGATTAATAATTCTAACACGAATTTTCTCTATCTTTCTTATGTTTCTTTTCACTGTTGATGGTAATTCAAAGATCAATTCTCCAAAATTCATTTTTATTTCTAGTCTGACGCGACACTTGAGCGCGTTTCGTAAAACCTATTACATTTTCAAAGACTTTAGTTTACAAACACACAAATGAAACTGAATAGAGCTTTGCACATCTTCGAGTTTATATCTACATTTGAGTGAGGTGGATGAGGTGAAAATGAACTTTCAACAATAGGTATTAAATGGGTATTAAATTCAAACACAAGACAGAACACGAAACAATGGGTATTGAATGGAAGTAATTGTAGAAATCCTATTGGTCCATATTTCTTGATGCTGCTATATTGGAACGGAGTCTTGAAGTGTAGTGTGGGGTGGTGGAGGGTAGTGTGGTGTGGTGGAGGGAAGTATGTGATTGTGGAGGGTAGTGATGGGTGGTGAAGGGTGTTGTGGGGTAGTTGAGGGTAGTGTAGGGTGGTGGAGGGTAGTGTGGGAGAGTGGAGCGTAGTGTGGGGTAGTAGAGGGTAGTGTGGAGGTGGAGGAAGGTACTGTGGGGTGTTGGAGGGTAGGGTGGGGTGGTGGAGGGTAGGGTGGGGTGGTGGAGGGTATTGTGGGGTGGTGGGAGGTAGTGTGGAGGTAGTGGAGGGTAGTGTGGGGTGGTGGAGAGTACAGATAAGTGGTGGAGGGTAGTGTGGGGTGGTGGAGGGTAGTGAGGGGTGGTGGAGGGTGTTGTGGGGTGGTGGGAGGTAGTGTGGAGGTAGTGGAGGGTAGTGTGGGGTGGTGGAGAGTACAGATAAGTGGTGGAGGGTAGTGTGGGGTGGTGGAGGGTAGTGTGGGGTGGTGGAGGGAAGTGTGGGGTGGTGGAGGGTAGAGATAAGTGGTGGAGGGTAGTGTGGGGTGGTGGAGGGTAGTGTGGGGTGGAGGTGGGTAGAGATAAGTGGTGGAGGGTAGTGTGGGGTGGCGGAGGGAAGTATGTAATGGTGGAGGGTAGTGTGGGGTGGTGGAGGGTAGTGTGGGGTGGTGGAGGGAAGTGTGGGAGGGTGGAGGGTAGTGTGGGGTGTTGGAGGGTAGTGTGGGGTGGTGGAGGGTAGAGTAGCGTGGTGGAGGGTAGTGTCGGGTGGTGGAGGGTGTTGTGGGGTGGTGGAGGGTAGTGTGGGGTGGTGGAGGGTAGTGTGGGATGGTGGAGGGTAGTGTGGGGTGGTGGAGGGTTATGTGGAGGTGGTGGAGGGTAGTGTGAGGGTGGTGGAGGGTTGTGTGGAGGTGATGGAGGATAGTGTGAGGGTGGTGGAGGGTAGTGTGGGGTGGTGGAGGGTAGAGTAGCGTGGTGAAGGGTAGTGTGGGGTGGTGGAGGGTAGTGAGGGTTGGTGGAGGGTAGTGTAGGGTGGTGGAGGGTAGTGTGGGGTGGTGGAGGGTAGTGTAGGGTGGTGGAGGGTAGTGTGGGATGGTGGAGAGTAGTGTGGGGTGGTGGAGGGTAGTGTGAGGAAGGTGGAGGGTAGTGTGGAGGTGGAAGAGGGTAGTGTGGGGTGGTGGAGGGTGCTGTGGGGTGATGGAGTGTAGTGTGGTGTGCTGGAGGGTAGTCTGGGGTGGTGGAGGGTAGTGTGGGGTGGTGGAGGAGAGTGTGGGATAGTGGAGGGTAGTGTGGGGTGGTGGAGGGTAGTGTGGAGGTGGTGGAGGGTAGTGTGGGATGGTGGAGGGTAGTGTGGGGTGGTGGAGGGTAGTGTGGGGTGTTGGAGGGTAGTGTGGGGTGGTGGAGGGTAGAGTGGCGTGGTGAAGGGTAGTGTGGGGTGGTGGAGGGTAGTGAGGGTTGGTGGAGGGTAGTGTAGGGTGGTGGAGGGTAGTGTGGGTTGGTGGAGGGTAGTGTGGGGTGGTGGAGGGTAGTGAGGGTTGGTGGAGGGTAGTGTAGGGTGGTGGAGGGTAGTGTGGGTTGGTGGAGGGTAGTGTGGGGTGGTGGAGGGTAGAGATAAGAGGTGGAGGATAGTGTGGGGTGGTGTAGGGTAGAGATAAGAGGTGGAGGGAAGTGTGGGGTGGTGGAGGGCAGTGTGGGGTGGTGGAGGGTAGTGTGGGATGGTGGAGGGTAGAGATAAGTGGTGGAGGGTAGTGTAGGGTGGTGGAGGATAGAGTGGGTTGGTGGAGGGTAGAGGTAAATAGTGGAGGGTAGTGTGGGGTAGTGGAGGGTAGTTTGGGGTGGTAGAGGGTAGAGATAATTGGTGGAGGGCAGTGTGGGGAAGTGGAGGGTAGTGTGGGATGGTGGAGGGAAGTGTGGGGTTGGGGAGGGTAGTGTGGGGTTGTAGAGGGTATTGTGGGATCGTGGAGGGTAGTGTGGAGTGATGGATGGTAGTGTGGGGTGGTGGAGGGTAGTGTGGGGTTGTGGAGGGTAGTGTGGGATGGTGGAGGGTAGTGTGGGGTGGTGGAGGGTAGTGTGAGATGGTGGAGGGTAGTGTGGGGTGTTGGAGGGTAGTGTGGGGTGATGGAGGGTAGTGTGGGGTGGTGTAGGGTGTTGTGGGATGGTGGAGGGTAGTGTGTGGTAGTGGAGGGTGTTGTGGGGCTGTGGAGGGTGTTGTGGGGCTGTGGAGGGTGTTGTGGGGTGGTGGAGGGTAGTGTGGCGTGGTGGAGGGTAGTGTGTGGTAGTGGAGGGTGTTGCGGGGTTGTGGAGGGTAGTGTTGGGTGGTGGAGGGTTGTGGGGAGGTGGTGGAGGGTACTGTGGGGGTGATGGAGGGTAGTGTGGGGTGTTGGAGGGTAGTATGGGGTGGTGGAGGGTAGTGTGGGGTTGTGAAGGGCAGTGTGGAGAAGGTGGAGGGTAGTGTGGGGTGGTGGAGGGTAAAATAGCGTGGTGAAGGGTAGTGTGGAGTGGTGGAGGGTAGTGTGGGGTGGTGGAGGGTAGTGTGGGGTGGTGAGGGTGCTGTGGGGTGGTGGAGGGTAGTGTGGGGTGTTGTAGGGTAGTGTGGGGTGGTGGAGGGTAGTGAGGGGTGGTGGAGGGTAGTGTGGGGTGGTGGAGGGTAGTTTGGGGTGGTATAGTGTAGAGATAAGTGGTGGAGGGTAGTGTGGGGAGGTGGAGGGTAGTTTGGGATGGTGGAGGGTAGAGTGCAGTGGTGGAGGGAAGTGTGGGGTTTTGGAGGGTAGTGTGGGGTGATGGAGAGTAGTGTGGGATGAGGGAGGGTGGTGTGGGGTGGTGGAGGGTGGTGTGGGGTGGTGGAGGGTAATGTGGGGTGATGAAGGGTAGTGTGGAGTGGTGGAGGGTAGTGCGGGAGAGTTGAGGGTAGTGTAGGGTGGTGGAGAGTAGTCTGGAGGTGGAGGAGGGTGGTGTGGGGTGTTGGAGGGTAGTGTGAGGTAGTGGAGGGTAGTGTGGGGTGGTGGAGGGTAGTGTGGAGGTGGTGGAGTTTAGTGTGGGGTGGTGGAGGGTAGTGTGGGGTGGTGGAGGGTAGAGTGGCGTGGTGGAGGGTAGTGTGTGGTAGTGGAGGGTAGTGTGGGGTGGTGGAGGGTTGTGTGGCGGTGGTGGAGGGTAGTGTGAGGGTGGTGGAGGGTAGTGTGTAGTGGTGGAGGGTGTTGTGGGGTGGTGGAGAATAGTGTGGGGTTGTGGAGGGTAGTGTGGGATGGAGGAGGGCAGTGTGGGGTGGTGAAGGGTAGTGTGGGGTGGTGGAGGGTGTTGTGGGGTGGTTGAGGGTAGTGTGGAGGTAGTTGAGGGTTGTGTGGGGTGGTGGAGGGTAGTGTTGAGGTGGTGGAGGGTAGTGTGGGATGGTGGAGGGTAGTGTGGGGTGGTGGAGGGTAGTGTGGGATGGTGGAGGGTAGAGTGGGGTAGTGGAGGGTAGTGTGGGGTGGTGGAGGGTAGTGTGGGGTGGTGGAGGGTAGAGTGGCGTGGTGGAGGGTAGTGTGTGGTAGTGGAGGGAAGTGTGGGGTGGTGGAGGGTTGTGTGGCGGTGGTGGAGGGTAGTGTGAGGGTGGTGGAGGGTAGTGTGTGGTGGTGGAGGGTGTTGTGGGGTGGTGGAGAATAGTGTGGGGTTGTGGAGGGTAGTGTGGGATGGTGGAGGGTAGTGTGGGGTGGTGAAGGGTAGTGTGGGGTGGTGGAGGGTGTTGTGGGGTGGTTGAGGGTAGTGTGGAGGTGGTGGAGGGTTGTGTGGGGTGGTGGAGGGTAGTGTTGAGGTGGTGGAGGGTAGTGTGGGATGGTGGAGGGTAGTGTGGGGTGGTGGAGGGTAGTGTGGGATGGTGGAGGGTAGAGTGGGGTAGTGGAGGGTAGTGTGGGGTGGTGGAGGGTAGTGTGGGGTGGTGGAGGGTAGAGTGGCGTGGTGAAGGTGTGAGATTTTTTTTCTTTGACAGGTTATCAAAAGAATTAAGTCCTATTGATGTTACGTTAATCGTAACTACCTGGCAAGAGAGGCAGACCTTAAACAGCAAGTGCTGCCAGTGGCAGATATTTAATCTTAAAGCCTAAGATCATAGGACCGCGGGAGCAAACCGCCAGGCGAAACCACTCGGGTAACACCTGTCACTTAGGTCGCTGGCTCCTCCTAGTTAAGAACTAATAAAGAGTAGCCGACGGATTCTCACTTCTTATTTATAGAAGTGTGGTGCTGTGCAATGGACTCGAGCTTTAGATACAGACTTAATATGAACATAAGCAGGCAAAGCGTTGCAGAACATAAACTGTGGGGCAGTAATATTGGAAGGTTTGACGTAAACGACCGTTTTCTATAACAAAACAATTTATTCACAAAACAAGACTAAAACTACTACACAGTGAATTTACGTTACTTTACTGTCACTCCAGTGGCACATTAAAGAACAGCTAATCAACAGCCTGATGGACCCACGGTATCCTTATCCCGTCGTCGCTGACTGACTAATGACACTAACTGAACACAGTGGTGCCCACTGGTGACGCAAGCTTGCAATCAATATTGTCACGGCTTCACGGTGACCAATACTATAATCACAAAGACTTGACTGGCGCTCGCCGCCCTCAACGAGGTACCAAGTAACAAGGCGGTTAATCCAAGAATGATAACCCCTTATAAAAAATCTTACGTTAACACTTGTCTCTCAGGACAATCAAAAACAAAAGTTACTCAAATTGAATTTAAACAATTACGTTAATACACACGTGTCTCAACGACACTTAAATGGCAGCAATAACTCGTACATCAATTAATTACATCAACTTGAAAGTCAAGCATTCGGTGAGTAATTCCCAATTAATTACTGAATACAACAGCCTATTAATTCAGACGAGTATTGACAAAGCCTACTGTCTCTCAACTGACAGTTCATTTCCGGTCTTACGACAAGATTACCTTAACGAGGGTAGACTACTGTACCACACACAAGGTTACAACACACCGTGTAAACAACAACATCAACACCTGGTCAATTCACTAAGTGGCGGTTACTAATTCTCTCTAATTAGCTACGAGTGCTTAATCACTCTGTCTGCAGACAGATCTGATCAGTCCAACGAATTACAACAGCTTAATTACAGTGCAATTGACTCCGATCATAACAGACCGTCAACCCCTTACGTTAATCAATCAATTAACGATAGCTCGTTAAATCGTTAACACTACGTTAGTCTTCACTTGACAATTCCTCCACTGCATGAACTTCACTGTGACTATTGCCTTTACACGTCCCTACGTTAATCACAACAATGTTCAACGAAACAAGTGACCTCGTTACGTAAATCGTGACCCTCGGTGACGTTAACTGACTTTAATTCTCACGGAATCCTTCACAGTACACAACGCCCTCCACCAAGGACAACTTGTCTACGGTTTACACACGGTACAACACAGTACAACACAGTACAACACAGTACATCCTTGCCACTCACGACAAAACTTGTAAATGACTTCCCCCAGTAAATTATCCACCAATAATTCACACTTTACCACAACACAACAGTAAAATTTATAACCAAGGGAAATCTCCCTGTTACCACTTTTCACTGCTGAAAAAGGGAATCAAATTACAGCGAATACATACACGGCACATAGAAAAAATAGAAGCAAATAACTCACTTTACTCCACCTCTGAATGTGTCACTAGGTGTCTTCACACACGTCATAAATCACAGTTGGGCCCAACCACAACTTGATGACGGCAACAGGGTAGACTCACACGTCTCCAATTCCCATTCACCTCCCCAGGTGGTCACAGGGACAAAGGACAGACGGAACACTGGGGGCGAACCCAGCTTCAAGAGTTTTATTACCCAAACGGAAACAGTGTACTTACATCAATCATGCGGGCCCGCAACCTTCTCTTTCACTCATACAAGTCAATCACACTCCCACTGCTGCTGCTGGATGATGACGTAGGCGTCCTCACTTCCTACACGTGGTCAGGTGGAGCACAGGGTCCTAGACCACAGGGTTAGCTCCACACACACAGAGACCAGGATGGCGCGACACACCGGCTTAGGCAGGCCAGGGTGCGCTCAACAGCAGGGATGCGGTACCACGCCCCTTCCACTTGACACGGTACCCCAGGATACGACGGTACACGGTGTTACACGGTACACGAGACCCGAGACGGAGTCCTTCACTGTTCCTCAGAATTAGAACTTTTAAGGTTTCTCTCATAACACTGAAACCTTTTCTAGCACGTCTCCAGCAGTATCTTCAAGCACAGATACGATAGACGACGGATGTCACTTTTGTAGCCCGATAATTAACGCCTAACTCAGTCCAGTTCCTCTAAGATGGCGTCCCACAATTACGCAGCTAGATGACAAGTTCACACGGTTCGATACAAGCCCCTTTCCGATTACCGGATTCTTACGCACGGCACACGGAAAGATAGCAAGATGTAGGCGTGACTTTAGTAACGTTGCAGGCGGTATTTCCCGATGCTTGGCCTAGCACGGGAAACGCGTCCTCCCCAAAGCAACGTCCTAGGTAAGAATGTCTTTTCCCGCCAACTCTATGCCTGGGGTACCATGCAGTACCCCTCAGCGTGTTGGCCAATCACGGTTCAGCATTTCTGAGGCCCAGGAGCCTTAGCCAATGCCGGACCTGCCCCATGACGCTACCCCCTCTCACATGAGGATGACACGTGATAGGGGGGGTGGTCTACGGCCGTTAACCCCCCATACCTCCTTCTCTACACTTGACTTGTACAAAATTTCCCTGAAATCAACTCCCTCCTGTAATTTCCTTCACAGACCTGATACAGCGATCAGAATGACATCAATGGCTAGCAAATGTCTCGGGCTGTCCAACGACACCCAACACGACTGTGGAAAAGTTATATTCAGAAAATTGAATCACGGTGCACATCACTGGTGCACCATGCAATTTCGTACTTAATTCAGTGCACGAGAGAGCAGGGAAAATATGTCCCCTGACATCAACCTCCCACTAAGGGTTTATTTCACTGGAAGCGAAATACACCCCACCATTTTACCAGCTCGATGATGCACTGTGCACGAGCTGTCACACACACTTTGACAGCTCACTTCCGGCTGGGTAGTGGTGGGTGGAGACTCCGGTTTCTATGCGTCGTCGCCCTGAGAGACTTGGGGTGACTCCTCCGATTCGTCCTGGGTAGTGTTACCTGACTTAGGCGAAGAGTGCTCGGCTCCAGGGCCAGGCTCTAGCCGGCTCGACGCCTCGAAGCTAGGCTGAACCTCAAGCTCTGCAGCTCCGGCTTCAGTCTGTGTCATACCGGACACACTAGCAACACCCTGGGATGGACTACCCGGAGAGGCACTATCTTCACTCTCCTCCGACCTTGATGACGCATCACGTTCCTCATCTGTTAAGTGCAGACCGCTTACCTCACTGAGCACTGGGTCACTGACCTGCTCCTCTGGCGTGTGCGACCTACTCAACCAATCAACACCCACATTATCGGCCCCCTTGATGTACTCGACCCTGAACTTAAACTGCTGTAAGAATAGAGCCCACTGCATAATCCTAGGATTAGCGTTCTTCAATGTACCCAAGTGGCTAAGAGGCTGATGGTCTACTTGGAAGGTGAACCGCCTTCCATACACATACTGATAGAACTTTTTAATGCCTACCACAGCAGCCAACAGTTCCCGCTCGACTGTCGAGTACCGACGCTCTACGTCATTCAACTTCCGGCTGTAGTAGGCGACCGGCCACACTAGGCCGTCATGCTCCTGCGGGAGTACAGCTCCCACTCCTGTGTTGGAAGCATCAGTTCTGAGGATGTATTCCTTATCTTCGTCGGGTAGCCTCAAGATAGGCTGCTCGACCATCTTCTTTTTCAAGCAAGCAAAAGAAGCTCCTTCCTCTCCCGTCCAGTTGACCTTAGTAGGGGCAGCCTTCTTTGTCAACTCTGTTAAGGGATAGGCTACAGAGGCGAAGTCTGGAATGAACTTCCTGTAGTAACCCACCAGACCAAGGAATGACCTCACTTGCGTCTTGGTGGTGGGTGGTACAGCATCCTGGATCTTCTGTATCTTATCAGGTAGAGGCTTGGAACAGCCTCCACCGATCACATGTCCCAGGCACTTGACCTCGGCGCATCCCACCTCACACTTGGTAGGTTTGGCGACCATGCCAACTCCTTGCAGCCGTGAGAATACCTGTCTCGGCAGTTGCAAATGCTCCTCCCAGGTGGTAGAGTGGATAAGTACATCATCCACAAATATTTCCACTCCTTCGATGCCCCCTAGGACCTTCCTCATAGTCCTATTGAACACTGCGGGGGCGTTCACCAGCCCAAAGGGAAGAACAGTGAATTGATACAGCCCCTCACTAGTCATAAAAGCTGTGCATCTCTTGCTGTCTTGATGCAGTGGGATCTGCCAGAATCCCTTCGTCAGATCCAGCTTTGAAAAATAATTGCTTGGTGCCAGCCTAGCGAAAATCTCATCCTGGTTAAACATGGGTTCTGCATCAAACTCTATGACCGAGTTCAATTTCCTGAAGTCCAGACAAATCCTTACTCCCCCCTCAGGTTTCTTCACTATCACCATGGGGCTGGAATAGGGGGAAGTAGACTTCTCAATTACATCTTCCCTTTCCATCTCCTTCAGTTCAGCCCTGACCTGGGGAACTAGGTGATGGGGAACAGGATAAGGTTTGGTGCGTACAGCCTGTCTTTCCATTAGCGGTACTCGGTAGCCTTCCACATCAGCTACCTTGGTCACATCCGAGAGTACGCCACTGAACTCCTTAGGCAGCTGTCTGGCCTGCGTACTCTGTTCTGAGGTCAGTCGATCGCTGATCTTTACATCTTTGTATGTCTCTTTCTGTTTGCGATTATACAATCGTGGCTGACCTACCTCGCTGTCATCACTGATGACTGACACCCCTGCAATAAATGCGGTGTGTACTGGGTGGGGAACTAGCCCTGTCCCCTCCCGATTCCTCTTTGAAGATTTCTTACTTCCTTTACCCTGCCGCCTCTGTTCCTTGGGCTGGGTAGTGGCGACCTTGACTTGGCCACCAGCTGGAGCGGACCGCGCGGGTCCCTTTGAACTAGATCCCGTTTTCTGTTGGCGGAAAGGAGCAGACTTTCCCCGTTTTCCTTGCGCCTGCTGCCGCTGTTCCTTAGCTGGGGAGGCAGCCATGGCTTGGCTACCAGCTGACTGGCGCGTGACGTCACCTCCAACTGGTGTGGGTCCCGTTTTCTGTGAGTCACTTCCACAGGACCGACTCTTACTATTTGACACTCCAGGGGCGTTTCCCAACAACAACCCGTATACAGCGTCCTTGCATTTCACCGCTCGTATTTTACCTTTTACATATGGTGTGTCAACAATCAGGGATACCTCGATCAAGTCTTTATGGTTACCATCAGGGTATCTTACATGAATGGTTCTGCCTGTCTCGTTCCCAGGCTCGACAAGGCTCTCTCGGACCATATGAGTAGTAGCTCCCCTGTCTCGAAAGACCTTGGTCCATTTACCATTAACTAAACCTCTTGCTGTCTCCAGGGTGTGCTCCAGAGGATCACCTCCCTCGTGGGCACCCAGACCAGCAATTTGTGCGTGTGTTCCTCCCTTTTCTGCACGCTTGCTCTTCTTACACTGTGCTGCCTTGTGACCTGGCTGGCCGCAAGTAAAACAGCGGGGTCCACTGACCTTGTGTGGCTTATGGCTTACTCTAGACTTACTCTCTTTAGGCCTAGCCCCGCTCCCTGAGGCTTGGTCATGACGTCGGTTCTCAGATGAACCTCCCTGTCTAGGTCTGTGTGCCTCAGCCCACCTGTCGGCACATTCTGCCATAGCCTCATTAGAGACTATCTCATTCTCCTTGAGTTTAGCACGGAGCGCAGGTTCCACTGCCTCCAAGAACTGTTCTCTAGTCATCAGCTCAAACAACGTATTGTCTTCCAGAACGACGGCGTTGTTCAACTCAAGATAGCGCTTGAGGCTCGACTGCAGCCTCTGCAACATGGCCCGGTACGTCTCCCCTTGACGTACTCTAATCTGACGGAATGCCCTCATCATTCCATCGGCCGAAATGCCATAGCCTTTCATTAATGCTCGCTTCAGGGCATCATAATCGTTGCACATGGGAGTTCCCAAACCCTGGTATATACTTATTGTCCTTCCCTTCAGCAATGAAGCTAGCGCTTGGGCCCAAGTTGACCTACTCCACTTCCCTTCCGTTGCTCTGCGTTCGAAGCGGTCAATGTATGCATCCATATAATACACTTGCTCATCGAAAGCTATAAGATTAGGCATTTTTATCTTAACAACTGGCCCCTCTGGGCCGGGCTCTGTGGGTTGGGTTTGGCTTCCCTTCACAGCTGTGGATTGCACCCTTGCAATCTCCAACCGGTTCTCTCTCTCCTGATGGGTATTCCACATTTCCATCACAAACTTAGACATCCCAATTGCTGAGAGACCTATTAACCTAGCTTGTTCTCGCAGCATGTCTAAAGTGAATCCCGCCTGGGGTTGTACAGTCCCCATTCTGGCCGGCGATTCCTGCATCAACCTACCTGCTGATGCAACACTACCTTCCGCGAAGGTTTCTATTGGAATACTTTGGTGAGGGCGTGACCTCCCACTCAGATCCTGAGGCGTACTACTTCTACTACCTCCTACCACGTCTATTACACGAAAGTCGGCTAGGGGATTTTCCTCATCCTCTAAATCACTTCCCGGCGTTTCGTTCGCCGAAGCGTGACTAGCGTTATGCCTTTCTGGTGACGCTTCTCTCTCTGACGTGTCCCTAGTGTCACGGAGTGCTGGCAACTCCTGACCGACCCATGCCTGGCATATCCCCTCCACCCAGGCCCTGTGTCCCATCACGTACTGACGGCATTCCTCCTCCGTCTTACTACCCGCATCATCTGGCATCCTGCCATAGACAGACACATACAGATACACGTACTCTTTCCTGTAATCCACAGACATACTGACAGTGTGTGTTGGTGTGTGTACCTACTTGTGACAACTGCGACAACACACCCCCAACAATACTGTTCCACAATGTTCTGCAATTTGAGACTTTTTACTTTAATGATCAAAGGTCCGTGCATGGACTCGAACCCAAGTGACACAGCCCCACGTTGGGTGCCAGAACTGTGAGATTTTTTTTCTTTTACAGGTTATCAAAAGAATTAAGTCCTATTGATGTTACGTTAATCGTAACTACCTGGCAAGAGAGGCAGACCTTAAGCAGCAAGAGCTGCCAGTGGCAGATATTTAACCTTAAAGCCTAAGATCATAGGACCGCGGGAGCAAACCGCCAGGCGAAACCACTCGGGTAACACCTGTCACTTAGGTCGCTGGCTCCTCCTAGTTAAGAACTAATAAAGAGTAGCCGACGGATTCTCACTTCTTATTTATAGAAGTGTGGTGCTGTGCAATGGACTCGAGCTTTAGATACAGACTTGATATGAACATAAGCAGGCAAAGCGTTGCAGAACATGAAATGTGGGGCAGTAATATTGGAAGGTTTGACGTAAACGACCGTTTTCTATAACAAAACAATTTATTCACAAAACAAAACTAAAACTACTACACAGTGAATTTACGTTACTTTACTGTCACTCCAGTGGCACATTAAAGAACAGCTAATCAACAGCCTGATGGACCCACAGTATCCTTATCCCGTCGTCGCTGACTGACTAATGACACTAACTGAACACAGTGGTGCCCACTGGTGACGCAAGCTTGCAATCAATATTGTCACGGCTTCACGGTGACCAATACTATAATCAAAAAGACTTCACTGGCGCTCGCTGCCCTCAACGAGGTACCAAGTAACAAGGCGGTTAATCCAAGAATGATAACCCCTTATAAATAATCTTACGTTAACACTGGTCTCTCAGGACAATCAAAAACAAAAGTTACTCTAATTGAATTTAAACAATTACGTTAATACACACGTGTCTCAACGACACTTAAATGGCAGCAATAACTCGTACATCAATTAATTACATCAACTTGAAAGTCAATCATTCAGTGAGTAATTCCCAATTAATTACTGAATACAACAGCCTATTAATTCAGACGAGTATTGACAAAGCCTACTGTCTCTCAACTGACAGTTCACTTCCGGTCTTACGACAAGATTACCTTAACGAGGGTAGACTACTGTACCACACACAAGGTTACAACACTCCGTGTAAACAACAACATCAACACCTGGTGAATTCACTAAGTGGCGGTTACTAATTCTCTCTAATTAGCTACGAGTGCTTAATCACTCTGTCCGCAGACAGATCTGATCAGTCCAACGAATTACAACAGCTTAATTACAGCGCAATTGACTCCGATCATAACAGACCGTCAACCCCTTACGTTAATCAATCAATTAACGATAGCTCGTTAAATCGTTAACACTACGTTAGTCTTCACTTGACAATTCCTCCACTGCATGAACTTCACTGTGACTGTTGCCTTTACACGTCCCTACGTTAATCACAACAATGTTCAACGAAACAAGTGACCTCGTTAAGTAAATCGTGTCCCCCCGGTGACGTTAACTGACTTTAATTCTCACGGAATCCTTCACAGTACACAACGCCTTCCACCAAGGACAACTTGTCTACGGTTTACACACGGTACAACACAGTACAACACAGTACAACACAGTACACCCTTGCCACTCACGGCAAAACTTGTAAATGACTTCCCCCAGTAAATTATCCACCAATAATTCACACTTTACCACAACCCAACAGTAAAATTTATAACAAAGGGAAATCTCCCTGTTACCACTTTTCACTGCTGAAAAAGGGAATCAAATTACAGCGAATGCATACACGGCACATAGAAAAAATAGAAGCAAATAACTCACTTTACTCTACCTCTGAATGTGTCACTAGGTGTCTTCACACACGTCATAAATCACAGTTGGGCCCAACCACAACTTGATAACGGCAACAAGGTAGACTCACACGTCTCTAATTCCCATTCACCTCCCCAGGTGGTCACAGGGACAAAGGACAGACGGAACACTGGGGGCGAACCCAGCTTCAGAGTTTTATTACCCAAACGGAAACAGTGTACTTACATCAAACATGCGGGGCCCGCAACCTTCTCTTTCACTCATACAAGTCAATCACACTCCCACTGCTGCTGCTGGATGATGACGTAGGCGTCCTCACTTCCTACACGTGGTCAGGTGGAGCACAGGGTCCTAGACCACGGGGTTAGCTCCACACACACAGAGACCAGGATGGCGTGACACACCGGCTTAGGCAGGCCAGAGTGCGCTCAACAGCAGGGATGCGGTACCACGCCCCTTCCACTTGACACGGTACCCAAGGATACGACGGTACACGGTGTTACACGGTACACAAGACCCGAGACGGAGTCCTTCACTGTTCCTCAGAATTAGAACTTTTAAGGTTTCTCTCATAACACTGAAACCTTTTCTAGCACGTCTCCCAGCAGTATCTTAGAGCACAGATACGATAGACGACGGATGTCACTTTTGTAGCCCGATAATTAACGCCTCACTCAGTCCAGTTCCTCTAAGATGGCGTCCCACAATTACACGGCTAGATGACAAGTTCACACGGTTCGATACAAGCCCCTTTCCGATTACCGGATTCTTACGCACAGCACACGGAAATATAGCAAGATGTAGGCGTGACTTTAGTAACGTTGCAGGCGGTATTTCCCGATGCTTGGCCTAGCACGGGAAACGCGTCTACCCCAAAGCAACGTCCTAGGTAAGAATGTCTTTTCCCGCCAACTCTATGCCTGGGGTGCCATGCGGTAACCCTCAGCGTGTTGGCCAATCACGGTTCAGCATTTCTGAGGCCCAGGAGCCTTAGCCAATGCCGGACTTGCCCCATGACGCTACCCCTTCTCACACGAGGTGGATACGTGATAGGGGGGGGGTGGTCTACGGCCGTTAACCCCCCATACCTCCCTCTCTACACTTGACTTTTTTTTTTTTTTTTTTATTTATTTTTACATGCAAGCATGCTTATACGTACAATAAAAGTAAACAATAACATAGAACAGACCAAAATAACAAAGCACAAACGTGCAAAAACATAAAGGAACAAATGTACTAAACACAAAAACGTCGACCGGAAGGGCCGACCACAAAACAATACTAATTACAAACAAATCACAACAAAGTTAAAACACAGTGGAATACAATGCAGAAATAACACACCAAAATATGAAATATTCAGAACAAGGCTATCAGCACCTCAAACCCACACGGAGAGGCACCAACACAAAACGAAAACAATTATAATAACAATAACAATAAAAATAATAACAACAATAATAACAATAACAATAATAATAATAACAATAAAGATAACAACTAGAAAGGAACAAATATACAACAAACAAAGAAAAGCACAATGGCAAAACTCGACAAAAAGCATAAACCCAGACCGGGTCACGCCAACAGCCTGAAGGGCACTCAACACGACACAAACAAGCGCACAAGCAGCAACATAAAAAAAAACAGAACCACAAAGCACAACATAAGTACACGACATCCACAACCAGACACCCACCAATCAAACCCCGGACAGCACAGGAACCGGACACACACACAAGCCACACAAACCCATAACCACAAACCGGAGCACGCAGGAACCGGGAAACAAACCTGCCCCACCCCACACACACACACACACACACACTACGAGGGGGGCCTCGTAGCCTGGTGGATAGCGCGCAGGACTCGTAATTCTGTGGCGCGGGCTCGATTCCCGCACGAGGCAGAAACAAATGGGCAAAGTTTCTTTCACCCTAAGCGCCCCTGTTACCTAGCAGTAAATAGGTACCTGGGAGTTAGTCAGCTGTCACGGGCTGCTTCCTGGGGTGTGTGAGTGTGTGGTGTGGGAAAAAAAAAAAAAAAAAAAAAAAAAAAGTAGTTAGTAAACAGTTGATTGACAGTTGAGAGGCGGGCCGAAAGAGCAAAGCTCAACCCCCGCAAAAACACAACTAGTAAACACAACTAGTAAACACACACCCGACCCGCACCCCACAACCATGCACCACAATACACAAAGGAATCATGAGCGAGGAATACTTATCTCAGAGACAGGAAGATATTTATCAGGGAACGAATCCCAAGGATACCGTCGCTAATAGGCCTCCCAAATCAAATATTCCAAGTCGGTGGGGGGGGGGGGGCGATCCCCCTGCCGCCGCGGTAGTGTAGTGTGGGGTAGTGGAGGGTAGTGTGGGGAGGTGGAGGGTAGTGTGGGGAAGTGGAAGGTAGTGTGGGGTGGTGGAGGATAGTGTGGGGTGGTGGAGGGTAGTGTGGGGTAGTGGAAGGTAGTGTGGGGTAGTGGAGGGTAGTGTGGGGTGGTGGAGGGTAGTGTGGGGTGTTGGAGGGTAGTGTGGGGTGTTGTAGGGTAATGTGGGGTGGTGGAGGGTAGTTTGGGGTGGTGGAGGGTAGAGTGGCATGGTGGAGGGTAGTGTGGGGTGGTGGAGGGTAGTGTGGGGTGGTGGAGGGTAGTGTGGGGGTGTTAGAAGGTAGTGAGGAGGTGGTGGAGGGTAGTGTGGGTTTGTGGAGGGTAGTGTGGGGTGGTGGAGGGTAGTGTGGGGTGGTGGAGGGTAGTGTGGGGTGGTGGAGGGTAGTGTGGGGTGGTGGAGGGTAGTGTGGGGTAGCGGAGGGTAGTGTGGGGTAGTGGAGGGTAGAGATAAGTGTTGGAGGGTAGTGTGGGGTGGTGGAGGGTAGCCAGGGGTGGTGGTGGGTAGTTTGGGGTGGTGGAGGGTAGTGTGGGTTTGTGGAGGGTAGTGTGGGGTGGTGGAGGGTAGTGTGGGGTGGTGGAGGGTAGTGTGGGGTGGTGGAGGGTAGTGTGGGGTGGTGGAGGGTAGTGTGGGTTGGTGGAGGGTAGTGTGGGGTAGTGGAGGGTAGTGTGGGGTGGTGGAGGGTAGTGTGGGGTAGTGGAGGGTAGAGATAAGTGTTGGAGGGTAGTGTGAGGTGGTGGAGGGTAGTGTGGGGTGGTGGAGGTTAATGTGGGGTGGTGAAGGGTAGAGATAAGTTTTTATTTTTTTATTTTTATTTTTACATGCAGAGCATGCAAATTAAATACAATAAAAAGACAGAATACATAAAGGAAAACAATAGACCACCGGCCAGAAGGGCCGACAGCCGAGCACAACAAAACAGCATAGCACAACAAAACACATACACAAGAAAAACATGAAAAATACAGCATACATCAAAACATAAAACAGAATACAATGGCAATCCAGCAATCACAGTACAAAACAACACCTCCAAAAAACAAAACATACAACAAGAGGCAACAGGTAAAGCAACAGAAAATCAATACATTAACGCCCCGTAACAAAAGGCGAGGCCAATTACAATAAAAAAGCAGGCAAAAACACAAGTCACTAAACACCGGCCTGAAGGGCCAACATCAAAAACACATGAAAACAAAAGAAAAGTAAAACACACAGCAAACACACAGACTACGAAAAGATCTCATACTTGTCCGGCCACTCTTCCGCCGGGAAGCGAATACAGCACGCTTCCCAAAGTAACATAATGTCCTCCGCAACATGGTCACTATTGAGCGTACGAGGATCGGGCATTAACTCTGGCACACCCACAATAAAACACTTAGCCCGACGAATCCAGATGGTAGAAGGGCACCACGGAGCAGGACGCACACGGTCAACAATTTCAAAATGCAACGGATGGTCAGCATCCATCGCCACTCCGGAGGCCAAGATGAGAGGGAGAGGCACCTTCCCAAGAGGCCGGGCAATGGGCAGCACACTGGGAGCCTCCTCAGCTGCCTCACAGGGCTCCTCGGCAACCACTGAACGTTGCACCTGCTGGGACACCCCACGCTTGGCATCCTTTTTCAGCACCAGCTTGATGCCTCTGCTCGTACCAGGATCCACACCATCCACGCCCGTAGGAGCAACCACCTCCCACTGCGGAGAACCTTCTGCAGGAGAAAGAACAGGAGGTAAATTAGACGCACAATCATCGTCAACAGCCGACACATGGACATCAGCCACCACCAGCGTCGTAGAGCACGAGGCACCTGGAACCGCCACACCATCTCCCGAAGCTCCACCCACGTCGTAGTCCTCCATATCAGCCCAAGCAGTAGAAGAGCGCCTAGAACGCTTGGGCACTGGCCGCACATCCTCACAGCCGGAGGCGGACCCAGAACCACGGCCCTCACGAACCGGGCGAACCAACGCCCGTCGCAGTACTTCAGCAGCCTCAACCACATGGGGAACCGGGCCGCACACAACAGGATGCTCCGCAGCACCCCCAACACCCAACACAGCCGGAACACCTGGCGAGGGCGCAGAACCAGGCGCAGCAGCAGGAGTCGAGGAAGACGCAGACGCACTCGGCTGAGGGGCAACAAGCACCGGGGGCATGTCGGGCGACGCAGGAGGGGCCGCATCAGCAGCGACTGGGACTTGCTCCACTTCATCTCCGGAATCCACGCCCTGAGGGAGCGGCGGGAAATCCTCCTCCCGGAATAAGTTAACGGGCGCAGCAGGTGTCTCAGAGCACCGGAAACAAGTACGGGGCTGCCGGGCATAGTACACCCGAACGTAGTAGCCCAGCAGCCGGACAGAAGATGGGATATCCGACCGCAGGCGCATACCTAATGTACGGACATTCGTCTGCTTCCCAGCATACTTCCCCGAGGACAGCTTGTTCACCTGCACACTGATGACTGCACCATACCTCCCGAAGAAGCGCCGGAGAAGGTTTTCAGGGAACTCCAGGGGCGCACCGTGCACACTGACATATGTCAGGGCACCACTTCGGTCCGAGATCGTAACGGAGCCGGCGCCATCCGGCAACTGCAATGAACGCCCCTCGTTCCGCCGCAGGAAGTCCCGATACTCCTCCCCCACGAACTTGACAATCACCCGGTGGGCCGTAACAAGCTCAACGCCATACACAGCTTCCACCGGGACACGAAGCATGTCACACATAACTAACTCAACGGCCGGATAACCAGCCTTACACGTGAATTCCAGTCCCACGGAATTTACCCTCAACACAGGAGGAATAGCCAGGCCCCCCATGGCAAAAAGGCCACGTCAGCACGCAGCCAGGCAGGCAACAACACTGGACCTGGTAGAGATAAGTGGTGGAGGTTAATGTGGGGTGGTGAATGGTAGAGATAAGTGGTGGAGGGTAGTGTGGGGTGGTGGAGGGTAGTCAGGGGTGGTGGTGGGTAGTTTGGGGTGGTGGAGGGTAGTGTGGGGTGGTGGAGGGTAGTGTGGGGTGGTGGAGGGTAGTGTGGGGTAGTGGAGGGTAGTGTGGGGTGGTGGAGGGTAGTGTGGGGTTGTGGAGGGTATTGTGGGGAGGTGGAGGGTAGTGTGGGGTAGTGTGGGGTGGTGGAGGGTAGTGTGGGGTGTTGGAGGGTAGTTTGGGGTGGTGGAGGGTAGTGTGGGGTGGTGGAGGGTAGTGTGGGGTGGTGGAGGGTAGTGTGGGGTGGTGGAGGGTAGTGTGGGGTGGTGGAGGGTAGTGTGGGGTGGTGGAGGGTAGTGTGGGGTGTTGGAGGGTAGTTTGGGGTAGTGGAGGGTAGTGTGGGGTGGTGGAGGGTAGTGTGGGGTGGTGGAGGGTAGTGTGGGGTGGTGGAGGGTAGTGTGGGGTAGTGGAGGGTAGTGTGGGGAGGTGGAAGGTAGTGTGGGGAAGTGGAAGGTAGTGTGGGGTGGTGGAGGATAGTGTGGGGTGGTGGAGGGTAGTGTGGGGTAGTGGAAGGTAGTGTGGGGTAGTGGAGGGTAGTGTGGGGTGGTGGAGGGTAGTGTGGGGTAGTGGAAGGTAGTGTGGGGTAGTGGAGGGTAGTGTGGGGTGGTGGAGGGTAGTGTGGGGTGTTGGAGGGTAGTGTGGGGAGGTGGAGGGTAGTGTGGGGTGGTGGAGGGTAGTGTGGGGTGTTGGAGGGTAGTGTGGGGAGGTGGAGGGTAGTGTGGGTTAGTGGAGGGTAGTGTGGGGTGGTAGAGGGTAGTGTGGGGTGGTGGAGGGTAGTGTAGGGTGGTGGAGGGTAAGGGATGAGGAGGAGGGCAGTATAGTCAGGACCGTAACGGTTCATGGTGGGTGACCGTGTCCGAACACTTGCGAGAGCATTCATATTATGAAACGAAATGTTGTAAATATAAAAATATGTCGTAAATATGCAGCAAGGAAATAAGACATTTCAATGCTTTAATATTATTAATGGTTTAAAAACTTAAAAACTTATGGAAATATTTCTGAATTCAGATGCTATAATGTTGAGGAATAGTTTGAGATTTTGAACACCGCCACTATCCCAAGAGGCCCCTTCAGTCTGCCATTAAGCCTTGTCCTGTGAACACGTGGTCGATGCTGCTACACCCCACTTTACCACACCACTACACCAGGGTACTACACAACACCACTATACCAGGTTACTACACCACACCACTATCTTAGGGTACTACACCACACCACTATACCAGGCTATTACACCACACCACTATACCAGGCTACTACACCACACAACTATACAAGGCTACTACACCACACCACTATACCAGGCTACTACACCACACCACTATACAAGGCTACTACACCACGCCACTACACTAGAGTACTACACCACACCACTGTACCAGACTACTACACCACACCACTACCAGACTACTACACCACGCCACTACACCAGGCTACTACACCACACCACTGTACCAGGTTACTACACCAAACCACTATACCAGGCTACTACACCACATCACTATACCAGGCTACTAAACCACACCACTATACCAGACTACTACACCACACCATTATACCAGGCTAATACACCACACAACTACACCAGGGTACTAAACCACACCACTACACCAGGCTACTACACAAAACCACTATACCAGGTTACTATACCACGCCACTACACCAGGGTACTACACCACACCACTACACCAGGCTACTACACCACACCACTATACCAGGCTACTACACCACACCACTATACCAGGCTACTACACCACACCACTATACCAGGCTACTACACCACACCACTATACCAGGCAAATACACCACACCACTACACCAGGCTACTACACCACACCACTATACCAGGCAAATACACCACACCACTACACCAGGGTAGTACACCACACCACTATACCAGGCTACTACACCACACCACTATACCAGGTTACTACACCAAACCACTATACCAGGTTACTATACCACGCCAC
The DNA here is from genome assembly GCF_040958095.1 of Procambarus clarkii. NCBI lineage: Eukaryota > Metazoa > Arthropoda > Malacostraca > Decapoda > Cambaridae > Procambarus > Procambarus clarkii. The sequence goes on along the minus strand of NC_091180.1, from coordinate 43,572,988 downwards.
TACACCAGGGTACTACACCACACCACTATACAAGGTTACTACACCATACCACTATACCAGGATACAACACCATGCCACTACACCAGGGTACTACACCACACCACTACACCATGCCACTACACCAGGGTAGTACACCACACCACTATACCAGGCTACTACCCCACACCACTATACCAGGTTACTACACCAAACCACTATACCAGGTTACTATACCACGCCACTACACCAGGGTACTACACCACACCACTATACAAGGTTACTACACCATACCACTATACCAGGATACAACACCATGCCACTACACCAGGGTACTACACCACACCATTACACCATGCCACTACACCAGGGTACTACACCACACCACTACACCATGCCACTACACCAGGCTACTACACCACATCACTATACCAGGCTACTACACCATGCCACTACACCAGGCTACTACACCACACCACTACACCAGGGTACTACACCACACCACTACATCAGGGTACTACACCACACCACTATACCATGCTACTTCACCACGCCACTACACCAGGGTACTACACCACACCACTATACAATGCTACTACACACCACTATACCAGGGTACTACACCACACCATTATACCAGGGTACTTCACCACACCACTATACCATGCTATTACCCCACACCACTATACCAGGGTACTACACCACACCACTATACCAGGTTACTACACGACACCACTATACCATGCTACTGCACCACACAACTATACCAGGGTACTACCCCACGCCAGTACTAGGGTACTACACCCCGCCACTATACCAGGCTACTACACCACTCCACAACACCACACCACTACTAGGCTACTACACCATTCCACTACACCATGCCACTACACCATGCCACTACACCACGCCACTATACCAGGCCACTACACCACGCGACTACACCACGCCACTATACCAGGCTTCTACACCATGCTACTACACCACTACACCATGCCAATACACCAGGCTTCTACACCACACCACTAAACCAGGCCACTACACCAGGCTACTACACTACGTTACTACACTAGGCCACTACACCACGCTACTACGCCACACTACTACACCAGTCCACTACACTACACAACTACAAATGATAAATGAATAAAAATGATGAACCCATCTTTATTATGATGCTTTATTTTACCAAATGTAGAAATATATTTTTATATTTTTCCATTCCCTATTGTATTTATATGTGAGCATTTTAACTTGAAACACTTTATAAAAGAGGTCACAAAGTTTCAAATTAGGTACAAAAGGGGTCACAACGTTTCAAATTAGGGTTAGGTACGTAAGTTTTGGTTAAAAGTTTTAGAAACCTATTTAATTCCACACAAAATAACGTATCTAATTCGTGAAAACAAATGTTTCCAATCCTTTCAAAAACTTTCCAAGAACGTTGTGGAATCTTGAAATTGTTTGCTGGGAAGGGACATAAGGGGTCAGCAAGCCATTGAGTTGCTTTGCCAGTCTGTACGTGGGTGTGGGTATCTGGCTGATGATTGGCCGAAGTGGGTTTCCAGGCTTGTGTGTCTTGACATTTCCATACGCATACCCAGGTTTGTATTCCCCAATAATCTTTGGCAGGTGAAGTCCGGATTTCTTGGCGTTCACAGTTTCGATCAATCTGTTAACGTTTGCTTTCAATTCGGCAGTAGTGTCCTTCGTTACCCTTTGCAATTTAGTTTGGTCAGAGAGTATGAGGTTCATTTTCGCCAGATATTCGTCTTTTTTAAGAATGACGTATATTGGCGACTTATCACCTCTCCTGACGACTATCTCCTTGCTCTCACGAAGGCTATTAGCTGCCGCTTCGAGCTCATGGGACAGTATGGTGCTTCTGTAGTTGCCTCGAATCTTTCCTCCTTCTGCAATAAGTTCTGCTTGTAAGGTGTCTTTGGTGGTGACCTCTTTTGTGTCTCGAGGTCGAATATGTCGTCCAACAGGACGACATATTCGACCTGCTGTTTAAATTATAGCATAGTAGAACTCTGTTTAGTATTTGCAAGTTATAGTTGTGTGTGTGTAAACTAAAGTCTTTGAAAATGTAATAAGTTATTACGAAACGCGTTAAAGTGTCGCGTCAGACTAGAAATAAAAATGAATTTTGGAGAACTGATTTTTCAATTACCATCGACAATGAAAAGAAACAAAAGAAATATTGAGAAAATTCTTGTTAGAATTATTAATCTTACTTTTTCGGTTATATTTAATAATATATATATATATATATATATATATATATTATATATATATATATGATTAGTAAGAATTTAAAACAAAAGGATCAATGCATAAATGTTCGTAATAAGGCAATATATATATATATATATATATATATATATATATATATATGTATGTATATATATATATATATATACATACATATATATATATATACATATATATATATATATATATATATATATATATATATATATATATATATATATATATATATATATATATATATATATATATATATATATATATATATGTCGTACCTAGTAGCCAGAACGCACTTCTCAGCCTACTATGCAAGGCCCGATTTGCCTAATAAGCCAAGTTTTCATGAATTAATTGTTTTTCGACTACCTAACCAACCTAACCTAACCTAACCTAACTTTTTCGGCTACCTAACCGAACCTAACCTATGAAGATAGGTTAGGTTAGGTTAGGTAGGGTTGGTTAGGTTCGGTCATATCTTCGGTCAGGAGGGAATGTAGATTTATATTTACCAAAGTCATTAAAGACTTCATGTGCTAAGGAGGAAACAGTACTGATGATGACCAGACCACACACTAGAAATTGAAGGGACGACGACGTTTCGGTCCGTCCTGGACCATTCTCAAGTCGATTGTGTATAATCGACTTGAGAATGGTCCAGGACGGACCGAAACGTCGTCGTCCCTTCAATTTCTAGTGTGTGGTCTGGTCAACATACTTCAGCCACGTTATTGTGACTCATCGCCTGCATATGAGTACTGATGATATTGGTCCAACTACAATTTGTACCAATATCATCAGTACTGTTTCCAATATCATCCAGTTGGACCAATATCATCAGTACTGTTTCCTCCTTAGCACATGAAGTCTTTAATGACTTTGGTAAATATAAATCTACATTCCCTCCTTTTGACAAAAGGAAATTGGATTGTATTAATGGCTTAAAGAATGATAGGAGTATTTGCATTACCAGGCCAGATAAAGGTAGGGGTATAGTGGTTTTGGACAAGTTAGAGTATGTGAATAAGGTTGAATGGTTGTTAGAAGACGCCTCTAAATTTACGTTGGTTGATATAGACCCTTTCTCGTATATTTTGAAATGTGAGGATAAACTGAATAGAGTTTTAAGTCTGAAAGACTCTCTTTTTGATTATACAAAATTACTTGCAACTGGCTCTAAGCCAGGCATCTTATATGGGTTACCTAAAGTTCATAAAACAGGTATACCGATTCGTCCTATTTTATCAGCGATTGGCACTTTTAATTATAAACTGGCAAAGTTTCTGGTTCCATTATTAGAACCATTAACGCATAATGAATTTACTGTGAGAAATTCTCAGGATTTTGTAAAAGAACTTTCCTCTTTAAATTTTGAGTTCCCAACTATAATGGCCAGTTTCGATGTTGAATCACTTTTTACTAATATTCCTTTGTTGGAAACCATTGATATCTGTGTAAATCAATCATTTGCTGACACTAACTTAGTGTCTGGATTTTGTAGTAAAATATTCAGACGGCTGTTAGAAATAGCAGTTAAAGACTCCATCTTTATGTTTAATAATAAATATTATAAACAAATTGATGGAGTAGCAATGGGATCTCCTTTAGGTCCTGCACTGGCTAATGCTTTTTTGAGTTTTCATGAAATAAATTGGCTTGATAATTGTCCTTCGGCCTTTAAACCAGTCATGTACAGGAGATATGTAGATGACACTTTTTTGTTATTTAAGGACCAATGTCATATTGAGAAATTTAGAGAGTATCTTAATGCACAACATAGTAATATACGTTTTACTGCAGAGTGTGAAATTGATAATTCATTGTCGTTTCTTGATGTAAAAGTGAATAACCTTAATGGGTTCAACACTAATGTTTTTAGGAAACCAACCTTTACTGGTTTAGGTTTAAATTTTAATTCTTTTGTTCCTGATATTTTTAAGAAAAATGCAATTAACACTCTACTGAATAGGGCCTTTGTTTTATGTTCTAATTGGAATAACTTTGATCAAGAAATTAATTTTCTTTTGAAATTTTTTTCAAATAATGGTTATCCTTTGCATATGGTTTATACCTTTATAAGGAACTTCTTAAATAAGAAGTTTCACCCATCGTGTAGGATTACTACAGTGGAAAGGGATCTTAAATCTATTAAATTACCATTTTATGGCAGTATTAGCTTTTCTGTAAGGAGTCGTTTGAGGAGACTGTTGCAGCAGTGTTATCCTCAAGTAGACTTTAGATTTATTTTTGTCAACACAAATACCATAGGCTCTTATTTTAAATTTAAAGATAAAGTGCCTACCCCCTTGTGCTCAAATGTCGTATATATGTATAATTGTTCCAGCTGTAATGCTGGATATATTGGGAGTTCCATTCGGAACTTTAAGATTAGGATACTTGAGCACCGGGGATTATCTTTTAGGACTGGATTACCATTGTCTAAACCAGCATTTTCGGAGATTAGAAACCATTGTTATGAGTTTGATCATTCTCTGCTGGAATCTGATTTTAAAATTCTGGACACTTGTATGAATGGCCAGTCAGATTTGAGAGTAATGGAATCCTTGTATATAAAGGAGCTGCGGCCTTTGTTAAATAGCAACCTTTCAGCTGTTCAATTGTACACTGTATAGTGCACAGTAGGCCCTGTAATTTGATTTATAGTTCATTTTGTTAGTTTAATTTTAATATAATTTTGTTTAGTTTACCATGTTTTTGCCCTTTCTTACTTATTTCAAGTCTTGACATTGTACATTAATATAATCTTTTATTTAGGATACATAATACATTTTTTGATATTAGATTTTATTTAATATTTGAGTTTTTTATAAGATTTTGGTTAGTACTTTATAATTGTCGTTTATTCTGTTTGTATTTTACATACATTTTTTGTAGATTTGTAGTCATTATATAAATATTTGTTATAGTGTTTAGTATCTATGTGTTATGTATCAAGTTTCGCTTCTGATCACTTCACGTAAGTTAAATAGAATGGTTTGTTTTAGTAGTTATAAAATTCATCTTGTAGTTTAATGGATTCTTAAATTAGCTTTAATATATGTGACAGTTAATAAGTTTTATTTGTATTGATCACTTTAAGTGCGGTTAAGTGTTTTGTTTTTTAAGGATTTTCCTTTCTTTGATAGGCAATTATATTCAGTATGAGTTCTTTGTTTACCAGTTATTTGATTGTGATTTCTGTTTTTTCTTTTAGATCTGATGATGAATACGAGAAGTATTCGAAACGTTATGCATTTTAAAGTAAAGAATCTGAAACAAGATGTTCAGTATATCCCTGGTTTTCCTATTCATCTTAAAATATATATATATATATATATATATATATATATATATATATATATATATATATATATATATATATATGTCGTACCTAGTAGCCAGAATGCACTTCTCAGCCTACTATGCAAGGCCCGATTTGCCTAATAAGCGAACGTTTCCAGAATTAATATATTTTCTCAAATTTTTTTCTTATGAAATGATAAAGCTACACATTTCATTATGTATGAGGTCAATTTTTTTTATTGGAGTTAAAATTAACGTAGATATATGATCGAACCTAACCAACCCTACCTAACCTAACCTAACCTATCTTTATAGGTTAGGTAGCCGAAAAAGTTAGGTTAGGTTAGGTTAGGTAGTCGAAAAAAACATTAATTCATGATAACTTGGCTTATTAGGCAAATCGGGCCTTGCATAGTGTGAGGGATCTAGATCCCTCAGCTAGTTTTTCCTAGTTTCTAGATTAGGCTAGGCACTCTAGAAACTGAAGCTTTCAAAATAACATATGCTTGTTGGGTGTTGAATGAAAGCTTGTGTTACGAACTATCATCTGTGAGTAGTTAGAAGTCTGTGATTACTCTGTAGAGGGAGTTACAGACTTTTCCTGTTTCTGTGAAAATAGGATGGGAGTTGAGAGTGGAGTGGTGTAGGGAGGTACTTGACTCTCCCAACGGTTTTATAGGGGGAGAGGAGGGACAGTGGGGTAGGCCTCACCCTCCTTGTGACGTCACAGGACGCCCGAGGGTGATAGAGAGAGGTGATTGGACCCGGCACCACGAGGAGCCGTGCCGGGTTCAAGCTGATTGGTCTAGGCATGGTAGTAAGGAGGTATGGGCATCTTGAGTTCCCTTAGCCTGCCAAATTTTCAGTTTGAATTGGGCGGCCAGGGAAAGGAGACGTGTTTGGGTGGAGGTGGCACCCTGCCACCTCCACCCCCTGTTAATCGCTTCTGTCGTCCAAAAACTCGATTGGTGGCACTCCTGCCATCAGGGGTTGTGTCAAGGCCTAATTAAGTGAATTGTGGCCAGGGATTTACGGAAGAAACAGTAAAAAGCTAAGAGACAGTTGACTGTGTGAACGCATGAGGGAGGCTGGCAGAGCCTCATGGTGTAACAGGCTGCGTCAGTGTGGGGACGCCGCCGGCCATTGTCACCACAGTGTAGAGCAAGGCAGGCTCTACTCTGAGAGGTTGTGATTCCCCAGCCGTGAGGGTACTCCTGTGGGCGGCACCCATGTGCGCGCCCGCCCGCGGGTGGAGGCCACCCACCCAGGCCACCCACCCAGGCCACCCGCCTGCCCGCGCGCCGGCTATCCCAATACCCCCCCTCTCTCAGCTCGGGAGGGGCGCTGTGGCCACATGCCTTGGCCACTTTCCCGGGACAGCCTAGGGCCACATCTTGTCGACGCATGAGGAGCAAGCAAGCTAAGTGTGGTAGTAACTTTGGTAATGAGGAAAAATAAGGGAAAGAGGGCAGTAGAAAGGAGCCGTGAGTACAATAAAAGTTGTTACATTGAGGAAGCAGCTGAGAGACAGCTGTCTGTACTGTCGTCCAGGTGACTGGTTGGGATGTACCTGGAGATGGATGTTGTACACGGTACCACACAAGTAGTTATATATATATATATATTTATATAAGTGTGTAGACTGACTAGAGTATGTAATCAGTCAGTGTAGAGATTTACCATATAAGTGATCCAGCCTGTCGATTCTATATAATCGTTCAGGCTGGATTAATGCCATAGAGTACCGTAAAATTATAATCATTAGAGGTAGGCAAGGATGTCAGTGGGGACTCCTGAAGTCTGTGTAGGTAGTTGCACACTACTTGGTGATTAATTTTCATTGATTATGTAAATGCCATTTCTATGTGTTCATTTGCATGTTATGTACTGTGTTGTGTGGTAAGTCAGTAGGTGTGATTGCTGACTGATTGCCTAATGATGTCATTAGCATGTGGTGTATGCTGACAGCATCATTATGTTGCAGGTTTGTGCAGTGTTGTTTCAGTTTATACAATATTATTGCCCCAGGAACTGTGTTGAGGGTTTAAGGGACCTCTAGGATTATTCAGGGGAATTCACAGTACTTATTGAGAGCAGGCAATTGATGGGTTAATTGCCTTGCTGAGGCAAGTGTGGGTGTGTTCACAGTATTCCTTTGCAATCGGGTGCAAGTAAAAGAGGGAGGCCAGTAATATTAGTATACTTTGGTGTGTTGCACAACCGTGTGTTTATTGTGTGGGCACAGTAATTAGCGAGTTGCAGTAGCCGCAACCATATGTGGGCAGTGCTGTTATGATGTTGCATGCCATTATAGTGTGACCTATGTAACGCTGGGGTTACTTTGTTTCTTTAAGTTGTGTTGAGGACTTAAGGATTCAGTGAGTTAATTAAGTAAAGGGGTAATTAACTGGATAAGGGGTGCACACTTAGTATTGTGGAGTGAGGGCTGTTAAGTGAGAACAGTGTTGAGCTAGAATGAGATACGTCTCGGGAGCAATTAATTGTCCATGTGACAATTAATTGACCACTCTAGTTAATTATGTAATTAGCCTTCTCGTCATGAATTCACGTAGTGGGAGAGGATCTGTCAGAGTCTGTCAGTACTTGTGTTAACGTAATATGCTCGAGACTAATTACCTTTCAGGGGTATAGCAATTAGTGGCTCATGTTAATTAGTGGAATAATTAACATTGGAGAGCTCTGGTGACTCGGTAAAGCGAGGTCATGGAGCTAGCATAAATCGTTGTATTAATCATATCCTGTCTGAGGACAGTGGATTATTGGCACATCTTGTTAATTAGGCTAATTAACTCCTTTCCCGTGAATTCACGGTGTTTGATGAGACCTGCTTAGGCAGTGCGGAGTGAGACATATTTATGGATGATTAATTATCGGTCCTGGTAACCGTTAATTAATGGCTCAAGTAATTAGTGGCTTAATTAGGGTAATTAACACTCACTAGTGTCACGTGGGGGGTGGGCGGTCCGGGGCTCTGCTAACACTTAACTGCTAGGGGCTCAAAAGGCCCAAATACTCAGCCCCTCCGACTCCCGGGATTCACCGGGGTCTCCTTGGTCACACAAGATAGGACCAACAATGCCCACCTCCGCAGGTCTTTGCTTCCACCACAAAAGGGGGTGCCACTGATTCACCCTGGAAGCCCTTCAGTCAAACACGGGGAAACTGCTGTTAACAGTTCCGGCCTAGACCCGTGGGGGAGTGAAGGAAGACTCAGGCTTACCTTATAACCATAACCTCCCTGAGCCTTGCCTGCCAGACAAAAAAAGGTTGCTGGAACTCCTTTCCCGCCTGTCTTCTCTATCTTCCTCTTAGCAAGGTCGCCAGCTGGGTTATTATATCTGCACCCTAGCAATGCAGTTCAGTGGGTGTATTATATATTGTTTGTAGCCAGAAATGTATGCTCATAGAGAAATATCATAAATGGAGGCACACTCAAACACAGTAATAAAATGTGTGGATTTACTGATGCAAATTACATGAACACACACACACAATCACAAGTAATACATGAATATGGAATATGGATAATGAGTCTGGAGATCGTCAGCCTCTTCTTCCACGACCTCCAACACTCCTTCAACTGGGCAGGAAGACAGGAGTCTCACACTCTCACAGGAGGGCCTCTTCACCACGTCGGCACCTCTTCTTCACTGTCCTGCCGTCCCTACACACTGTCCTCTCTGACAGTCCTGGACACAAGCTGCTTTGCAGCCTATTCTACTATTAAAGTAATAAAGTCTTGCTGCCACATACACAAGTAAATATTGTGGCCTAACTAGCCTACTCATACAAGGGGTAATGGGAGGGAAAATGATCTACCTTACACTCCTGGCTCACGACGCCTGTCCCTCGATGGTGTGAGGTTCCCACGCTTCCTTGGGTCGATCCTTGACGATCCAGGACGTTCCACAGGTCCTCAGGTGTCGTGAAGCCTTCGCGTCGTCGCCGTTCCAATCCCTGAGATTCAGCTGCCCCAATCCTGGTTCATCGATGGGCGCTGAGCTAATCACTATTTTCCCCCACACTCGCCTCTCCCACAGGGCGTTGCTCCGTGTCCTAGGCACGGTGTCGTCCTTCCAAGATTCTCAGTGGATTCTCAGACCTCAACGTCCAGCCAGCGGCGCCGCCCAGCGTCGTCGCCGACTATTTTCCAAGTTTGGCACTTCTCTGCTCACTGAACTTGGTTCCTCTTTTGCTTCCCAGAAGCGCAGGGTCTCCAATAACTATGATGGGCTGCGATGGCCAGCTCAATCCACTGAACAAGGCTTGCAGAGCCTCCAATCCTTGAGAGCAGACCGAGGCGCGTCCTGTCGCTTCCAAGGTCAGAACCACTCTGACGTTGGCGCCGCCCGGGGCACTCGGTGACGTCATGGCGGGCCCTGATTGGTCGCCCGCGACCTACGTCGGCCAATCCGCGATCGGCAATGTCCCTTCCAAAAGGTCATATCTGCCGTAGGGGATACTGTTTCATTTTATAACAGGGCGCCAATATTATATATTTACAACTTACAATATAACTTCCTTCCCTTAACTGGCAGCCGGTCTGGTCGCCACATATATCATTAGACTCCCTGAACCTCAGAGAATCAGTAGGGAGAGCTGATATGACTCTTTAAGCCGGCAAACGAAAGAAATAGGAGAGGGCACCGTAACACTAGTAAATTTTTGACACAGACTGTGGAGAAGCTACCAAGTTAGGGTAGGCTTAGTTAACGTAACTCAATGGGGATCTCATTAGCAGTCCGTTTGACCTTAATTGAGAATTACTCACTGAATGCTTGCAAGGAGTCAAGTGTGTTGTAATATATGTTGAGTTATTGTTAACAAGAGAGAGACAAGTGTTAAAGATTAATGTAGAGTATCATCATGTTGTTGTCTAGTGGGAGACAATTGTTTGTGATTACCGTGGTACTTTGTTGCTGACTGCTGCAATCAGTCAATTAACGTAATTAATCACTTCAGGCAATTTCTTTTGGTTGTCGTCTGGTGACGAGAGTAGAGTCATCTAGGGATCTGTGGAGCTGTGTCCCAGAATCCCGCCTTGCCTGTCTGTGTATCAGGTTACAACAGGGCAACTTCTTAGTGGGAGTTGCAAAGAGTGTTCACACTGGGTTGTGATAGGGGGGAATCACTGTTAGACTTTCGCCTAGTTATGTGGGTCTCTCCTGGGGGGCGGGAGGACCCCTAAGTTTGTGATTATAGTAGCTGTCAGGGAAATCGAGACACTATTGATTGCCTGCTTGTGTCTTTGTTTCAGTGGATCCTTCATTTGTTCAGTTAGTTCATGTTGTCAGCCCGAAGTGTCAGCAAGATGGAGCCTGCTGTCACTTCTCGAGGGGCTGTTGAATAGCTGTGTTGCAAATGCCACTTGATGTACAATAACGTAACCATTCGCTGTGGTGTAACTTAGTCTGTGATATTTTTCTTTGATTTGCAATATTGCATCATCAGTGGGCACACCTGTGTTCAGGTTAGTTCAGTATGCAGCCTCACAGCAAGGGTTGCTATGTAGCTGTTTGTTATCGTGCCACTGGATTGACATTAACGTAATGTAAACTCGGTAATGTAGTAGTTAGTCTCTTGTTATTAATAAATTGTTATGTTATAGAAAACAGTCTTTGATGTCAACCCTTCAACCATATTATTCCACCATATTTCTGCATATTATTAAATGTTGATGTGATCTTGATAAGGCGGCTGTTCTTGGGAATTCGAATTCCAATTCATAGCGCCACATCAAATATAAATATTTGATTGTGAGAACCCGTCGGTTACCCTTTTTTAGTTTTAACGTCCTGTTTAACTAGGAGGAGCCAGCGGCCTATTGTGGACAGGTTTTCACCCTTGGTGGTGGAGGCCTGGCGGTTTGCTCCCGCTTTTCCTTTTTCTACTGGACTCATGCTTAACTGCCGTGAGCAGACTTTAAACTTGTAGTCCACCTCTTAAGGGAGGTAGGCGTAGAGAAAAATCTCACACATAGTAGGCTGAGAAGTGCGTTCTGGCTACTAGGTACGACATTATATATATATATATATATATATATATATATATATATATATATATATATATATATATATATATATATATATACATATCGATAATTAAAAAATCGATAGGTTAATAAAGACAAAAAAGACACAATCATTTCCAGATGATCTAAATGACCCAGGGTTTTGAAATGGTCAAAGGATTTGCAGATGCAGTTTAATGCCAACAAATGTAAGGTTTTGAGGCTAGGTTATGATGAAAGAGTTATAAGATACGAGCTAGATGGTGTTGAGATTACAAAAGGGATCTGGGAGTTATGATTAGTAAGAATTTAAAACCAAAAAATCAATTCATATATGTTCCTAATAAGACAAATAGGACACTGGAATTTATTAATCAAAGCGTTAGTAAAAAGGCACCTGGTGTTGTTCTTCAGCTATATCTTGCTCTGGTTAGGCCACATTTAGATTATGCAGTTTAGTTTTGGTCGGCGAACTATAGAATGGATATTTTTCACTCCTGGCTATGACTGCCCGGAGGTCTTGGTTATGTCTGCCCGGAGGTCGTGGTTATGACTGCCCGGAGGCCATGGTAATGACTGCCCGGAGGTCTTGGTTATGTCTGCCCGGAGGTCTTGGTTATGTCTGCCCGGAGGTCTTGGTTATGTCTGCCCGGAGGCCATGGTTATGTCTGCCCGGAGGTCTTTGTTATGTCTGCCCGGAGGCCATGGTTATGTCTGCCCAGAGGTCATGATTATGTCTGCCCGGAGGTCATGATTATGTCTGCACGGAGGCCATGGTTATAACTGCCCGGAGGTCATGATTATGTCTGCCCGGAGGCCATGGTTATGACTGCCCGGAGGCCATGGTTATGACTGCCCGGAGGTCTTGGTTATGTCTGCCCGGAGGTCTTGGTTATGTATGCCCGGAAGCCATGGGTATGTCTGCCCGGAGGCCATGGTTATGTCTGCCCGGAGGTCTTGGTTATGTCTGCCTGGAGGTCTTGGTTATGTCTGCCCGGAGGTCTTGGTTATGTCTGCCCGGAGGTCTTGGTTATGTCTGCCCGGAGGTCTTGGTTATGTCTGCCCGGAGGCCTTGGTTATGTCTGCCCGGAGGTCTTGGTTATGTCTGCCCAGAGGTCTTGGTTATAACTGCCCGGAGGTCTTGGTTATGACTGCCCGGAGGCCATGGTTATGACTGCCCGGAGGCCATGGTTATGACTGCCCGGAGGTCTTGGTTATGTCTGCCCGGAGGTCTTGGTTATAACTGCCCGGAGGTCTTGGTTATGACTGCCCGGAGGCCATGGTTATGACTGCCCGGAGGTCTTGGTTATGTCTGCCCGGAGGTCTTGGTTATAACTGCCCGGAGGTCTTGGTTATGACTGCCCGGAGGCCATGGTTATGACTGCCCGGAGGTCTTGGTTATGTCTGCCCGGAGGTCTTGGTTATAACTGCCCGGAGGTCTTGGTTATGACTGCCCGGAGGTCTTGGTTATGTCTGCCCGGAGGCCTTGGTTATGTCTGCCCGGAGGTCTTGGTTATGACTGCCCGGAGGTCTTGGTTATGTCTGGCCGGAGGACTTGGTTATGACTGCCCGGAGGTCTTGGTTATGACTGCCCGGAGGTCTTGGTTATGACTGCCCGGAGGCCATGGTTATGACTGCCCGGAGGTCTTGGTTATGTCTGCCCGGAGGACGTGGTTATGACTGCCCGGAGGACGTGGTTATGACTGCCCGGAGGTCTTGGTTATGACTGCCCGGAGGTCTTGGTTATGACTGCCCGGAGGTCTTGGTTATGACTGCCCGGAGGTCTTGGTTATGACTGCCCGGAGGTCTTGGTTATGACTGCCCGGAGGTCTTGGTTATGACTGCCCGGAGGTCGTGGTTATGACTGCCCGGAGGTCTTGGTTATGACTGCCCGGAGGTCGTGGTTATGACTGCCCGGAGGTCTTGGTTATGCCCGGAGGTCTTGGTTATGTCTGCCCGGAGGTCGTGGTTATGACTGCCCGGAGGTCTTGGTTATGACTGCCCGGAGGTCTTGGTTATGACTGCCCGGAGGTCGTGGTTATGACTGCCCGGAGGTCTTGGTTATGACTGCCCGGAGGTCGTGGTTATGACTGCCCGGAGGTCTTGGTTATGCCCGGAGGTCTTGGTTATGTCTGCCCGGAGGTCGTGGTTATGACTGCCCGGAGGACACCTGCTCCGTCTGGACACCTGCTCCGTCTGGACCCCTGCTCCATCTGGACACCTGCTCCGTCTGGACACCTGCTCCGTCTGGACCCCTGCTCCATCTGGACCCCTGCTCCGTCTGGGAGCCCCAGGATCCCCTTCTCTTCCTATCCAACGGACCAGATTGTTGTTACGACGCCTTGGGTCACAGGACAGTTGATGGATTGTGAAGGTTTTCTGGCTGCTTCTCCCAGCGGGGTGCCGGTGTCCGGCGCCGGCCTGGCCCACAGGTGCCGGGTGTTGGTGGTTTATAATTAATAATTAATTATTAACACTAACATTAACACTACCAGCACCACTATCACCTACCATGGTGACACTACCAGCACCACTATCACCCACCATGGTGACACTACCAGCACCACTATCACCCACCATGGTGACAGTACCAGCACCACTATCACCCACCATGGTGACACTACCAGCACCACTATCACCCACCATGGTGACAGTACCAGCACCATTATCACCCACCATGGTGACACTACCAGCACCACTATCACCCACCTTAGTGACACTACCAGCACCACTATCACCCACCTTGGTGTCACTACCAGCACCACTATCACCCACCATGGTGACACTACCAGCACCACTATCATCCACAATGGTGACAGTACCAGCACCATTATCACCCACCATGGTGACAGTACCAGCACCACTATCACCCACCATGGTGACACTACCAGCACCACTATCACCCACCATGGTGACAGTACCAGCACCATTATCACCCACCATGGTGACACTACCAGCACCACTATCACCCACCTTAGTGACACTACCAGCACCACTATCACCCACCTTGGTGTCACTACCAGCACCACTATCACCCACCATGGTGACACTACCAGCACCACTATCATCCACAATGGTGACAGTACCAGCACCATTATCACCCACCATGGTGACACTACCAGCACCACTATCACCCACCATAGTGACACTACCAGCACCACTATCACCCACCTTGGTGTCACTACCAGCACCACTATCACCCACCATGGTGACACTACCAGCACCATTATCACCCACCATGGTGACACTACCAGCACCACTATCACCCACCATGGGAAACACTGGTAACATTAGAGGTGCCATTTTGAAAATTTAACATTTCCTAAATTACTGGTAATTGTTAGAATTGAGAGATGAAATGATCACACTTCTTCATATGGAATTATTATGGAATTTAAGTTATGGATTTTTTCCTGATAATAATATAAACAAAGTGTTTCATAAAGTTCTCAGGAGTTATGTGTCATTGTGAACCTAACAATGACTTGTTCTTCAGGAGGATGGACGGTGTTACTCCGGAGAGACAATAAAGTTGTTCCTGCGGTGAACTTCGCCAGAGACTGGGTGGCCTACAGGACCGGCTTCGGTAACGCCTCCACAGAGTATTGGTTAGGTAAGTGGAAATACTGAGGCTGGTACTGGCTGCCCACCTTACATTTTCCCTTGTACAAAATATTTTTAAAACGACATTTGATTGTTTTCTTCATGTTTTAAATTATGTTTCATACACAAGTTTTGAGAAATGGTAACTACGATTATAAACGTGATGCCATAATGTTTTAATATAAAGTGTTTTAAATGTTACGATATAATGTTTTAGAGCAACGATTTTTAAAATGTTGATTTTAATTATTAATTATTGGAATTATTAGGTATAATTACATTTACTGCATTTAGAAAAATATTGACAGACAGGGAGAAAAGGAGAGAGATGGAGAGGCAGACAGAGAGAGAGGTGAGAAACAAAGGGAGAGAGACAGAAGGAGAGAGAGAGAGATAGAGAAGAGGAATGAGAAGAAAGAGAGGAGAGAGGCAGAGATAGAGATGAAGAGGCAGAGAGGCAGAGACAGAGGGGCAGAGACAGAGGCAGAGACATAGAGGCAGAGACAGAGAGGCAGAGACAGAGAGGCAGAGACATAGAGGTAGAGACAGAGGGGCAGAGACAGAGGGGCAGAGACAGAGGGGCAGAGACAGAGGGGAAGAGACAGAGAGGCAGAGACATAGAGGTAGAGACAGAGGGGCAGAGACAGAGGGAAAGAGACAGAGGGAAAGAGACAGAGAGGCAGAGACATAGAGGCAGAGACAGAGAGAAAGAGACAGAGATGAAGAGACAGAGGCAGAGGCAGAGTGGCAGGGACCGAGAGAGAGAGACAGAGGCAGAAACAGAGAGGCAGAGATAGAGGGGCAGAGACAGAGAGGCAGAGGCAGAAATAGAGAGGCAGAGATAGAGGGGCAGAGACAGAGAGGCAGAGACATAGAGGCAGAGACAGAGACAGAGATGAAGAGGCAGAGACAGAGAGGCAGAGACAGAGGGGCAGAGACAGAGATGAAGAGGCAGAGACAGAGAGGCAGAGACAGAGGGGCAGAGAAAGAGGCAGAGACAGAGAGGCAGAGACATAGAGGCAGAGACAGAGAGGCAGAGGCATAGAGGTAGAGACAGAGGGGCAGAGACAGAGGGGAAGAGACAGAGAGGCAGAGACATAGACAAAGAGACAGAAATGAAGAGACAGAGGCAGAGTGGCAGAGACCGAGATAGAGAGGCAGAGGCAGAGACAGAGAGACAGAGGCAGAGACCGAGACAGAGAGGCAGAAACAGAAAGAGTGAGGCAGAGACAGACAGGAAGAAACAGAGAAACAAGGCGAGAGACAGAGAAGGGTGAGAAGAAGACAGAACGTGCGGCTGGGTGAGGTGCAATAGCACTGGGAGCAAGGCGGCGCACACGGGCTGGCTACACCCCTCGTGTGGGAAAATCTGACTCCAATAATTTGTAATTAAAATAAAACAATTCGATAGCTGTGAAGGACCACCACTTTTTGAGAAAAAGTGGAAAACAAAATGAGACAATGGATGAAACTGATACCAAGAACTAGTGTCCTATGGATCTTAGTGAAACTATATTTCTTATGTAAAGGGAGACAAATTAACCTGCACAAAATTGGGAGGTTACATGCTAAAAGATTAATGCATCCCTAGCATTATTATGGTGCTGGTTCCTCACCAGAGTAAATAAATTATGAAAGTAAATAAGGTTGATTATATAATATTAATTAAGAGGTAAAGGCACCTCAATATACTACTGGATAGAATAGTAGAGTATGTGGTTAATCAATGGGTTAGTATAATTGATCTCGGGAGATCACTAATATAACTACGGAGTTATTACTACGAGTAAACATGAACAGCTTAGCTGTAAAACTAGAGAGGTGTATTCAGTTGCCACGTTCCACCGATGACGTGTTGCACAGGGCAAATTGTTGCACGTGAGGATGGGGAAGCCTAGCACTTCGGTTGACGTCGACTCGGAGCTGGAAGGCAATTACATTGTAGAAATCTTCTACATAACAAACTACAAGTACATCCTAAATTAAGGAAATCTTCCTAAAAGGTATGATGATCATTGTAGAAACCTCCTGCAAATATCTGTACAATTTATGTTCAAGCACTGTAAATTTCTTCTGCAGAAATAATAAATATAATCGCATATTTAGATTATAAAACTGCTAAAGACACGTACGGGATTTTGTTATTTTATATACGGCATAACGACAACTAGCCTAAATGTTAACTGTGGCCACATGGTAACAAACAGGAAATAATAGTTGCCGAGCCGCGTGTCCGTTGATGTAGAGAACTGTGCAATCCTTCGTCCTCCAGCTGCTGCTTGAAGGGCGCTGACTATAGAATTGCAGATATACTAGCTCTGGGACACGGCTAGATGTGCCAAATGACGTGGCACCGCTCTATTGTTTGTGGGAGCGAAATAAGCACGATCGAAACGTAGCTCTGTTTTGCACGCTACTAAAGGCGTCCGAGTCGTGTGGTGACTGGTCACGTTCTCGCGTCTTCCTCCTCTTCCCGATTGCCCATGCGCGGCTCTCCATAGTCATCTCGAGCGTAAATGGATATATATATATATATATATATATATATATATATATATATATATATATATATATATATATATATATATATATATATATATATATATATATATATATATATATATTAGTATATTTTGGTAGCAGTCTTTCCTGTAGACATATATTATTAAATATGACCGAAAAAGTAAGATTAATAATTCTAACACAAATTTCCTCAATCTTTCGTACATTACGCTTCACTGATTGAGGTAAATCAAAAATTAATTCTCCAAAATTCATTTTTATTTCTAGTCTGACGCGACATGGGCGCGTTTCGTAAAACTTATTACATTTTCAAAGACTTTAGTTCACAAATACACAACTGAATAGAACTTACGTATCTCCGATTTTATATCTACATTTGAGTGAGGTGGGAGGGGTGATGTGGCATTAACACAAGACAGAACAAGAGGGGATATTAATAGGGTATTAAAAGTATCAACACAAGACAGAACACAAACAATGGGTATTGAATAGAAGTGTTTGTAGAAAGCCTATTGGTCCATATTTCTTGATGCTTCTATATTGGAGCGGAGTCTTGAGGTGGGTAGAATATAGTTGTGCAATAATTGGCTGTTGATTGCTGGTGTTGACTTCTTGATGTGTAGTGCCTCGCAAACGTCAAGCCGCCTGCTATCGCTGTATCTATCGATGATTTCTGTGTTGTTTACTAGGATTTCTCAGCCTTTACAGCCTGAAGTCTCCAAAGGAATTTGTTGACTTACTGCGGGGCACACGGGCCACAGGGATAAGAGCCTCGTTGGACGTAGAATCGCTGTTTACCAACGTACCTGTGGACGAGACAATCGCAATGATAGCCGACAGAGTGTATCGTGATCCAGCCTGTACTCCTCTTGACATACCAGAAAATATTCTGAGGAAACTACTCCAAGCTTGTACTAAAGAGGCACCCTTCTTGAGCCCGGATGGGCACATGTTTAAGCAAGTAGATGGGGTCGCCATGGGTTCTCCCCTAGGTGTCCTGTTTGCAAACTTCTATATGGGTACCATCGAGCAAAAAGTCTTAGTCGACATGAACTTGAAACCGGCCATATACTGCAGGTATGTTGACGACATTTTTACACAGGTACCTGATGTCAGACATCTGCAGGAGCTGAAGGAGGCATTTGAGCAGAGTTCCGTGCTGCGTTTCACTTACGAGATGGAAAAGGATGGGAAGCTGCCCTTTCTAGATGTAACAGTCATGGAAAAGGGCGGAGGTTTCCACACTGCAGTCTACACTAAGGAAACAAACATAGGAATGTGCCTAAATGCCAACAGCGACTGCCCTGACAGGTACAAGAGGAGTGTTGTTAACGCATATGTCGACCGTGCTCTCAGCCACAGCTCAGAATGGAAGCAAGTCGACGAAGAACTCTGTAGGGTAAGGCAGGTCCAAGTCAATAACGGCTTCTCCAATGGTTTCGTCGAAGACATCATAAGAAGGAAAGTGAAAAGCCATGCAACCTCTGAAGAGACAACTAACACAACACCTATACCCCCTATTAGACTATTTTACAGGAACTTCTTTTCCACAGCTCATAAAACGGAGGAAAGGGTCCTGAAAGATATTGTTAATAGAAACGTTATCCCTACAGACAAAAATCAGAGGATACAACTGACGATTTACTATAAAACCAGAAAAACGGCCAGCCTACTCATGAGAAACTCTCCAGACACAAAACAGAGGCTTTAAAAGAGACTAACGTTGTCTATGCCTTCAAATGCCCACTTGGGGACTGTAAGCTCCAAAAAACCCAGTATATAGGCAAGACAACAACATCTCTTTCTAGGCGTTTAACGATGCATAAGCAACAGGGCTCCATTAAGGAACATATAATCTCTTCCCACAACCAAACCATCGCCAGAGAAATCCTAGTAAACAACACAGAAATCATCGATAGATACAGCGATAGCAGGCGGCTTGACGTTTGCGAGGCACTACACATCAAGAAGTTAACACCAGCAATCAACAGCCAATTATTGCACAACTATATTCTACCCACCTCAAGACTCCGCTCCAATATAGAAGCATCAAGAAATATGGACCAATAGGCTTTCTACAAACACTTCTATTCAATACCCATTGTTTGTGTTCTGTCTTGTGTTGATACTTTTAATACCCTATTAATATCCCCTCTTGTTCTGTCTTGTGTTAATGCCACATCACCCCTCCCACCTCACTCAAATGTAGATATAAAATCAGAGATACGTAAGTTCTATTCAGTTGTGTATTTGTGAACTAAAGTCTTTGAAAATGTAATAAGTTTTACGAAACGCGCCCATGTCGCGTCAGACTAGAAATAAAAATGAATTTTGGAGAATTAATTTTTGATTTACCTCCAACAGTGAAGCGTAATGTACGAAAGATTGAGAAAATTCGTGTTAGAATTATTAATCTTACTTTTTCGGTCATATTTAATAATATATATATATATATATATATATATATATATATATATATATATATATATATATATATATATATATATATATATATATATATATATATATATGAAAGAAAACTCACACCCCAGAAGTGACTCGAACCCATACTCCCAGAAGCAACGCAACTGGTAACTACAGGGCGCCTTAATCCGCTTGACCATCACGGCCGTCAAAAGGAAGTGATAGCCGAGGCTATATGAGCCACTTCCCCGACGGCAACTCGGATGGTAATCTTGGGCATAGCATTTCACCAAATCACCTCATTCTTTGGGGCACACGTGAGGAACACAAATGCGAACAAGCCTGAATGGTCCCCAGGACTATATGCGAATGAAAACTCACACCCCAGAAGTGACTCGAACCCATACTCCCAGAAGCAACGCAACTGGTAACTACAGGGCGCCTTAATCCGCTTGACCATCACGGCCGTCAAAAGGAAGTGATAGCCGAGGCTATATGAGCCACTTCCCCGACGGCAACTCGGATGGTAATCTTGGGCATAGCATTTCACCAAATCACCTCATTCTTTGGGGCACACGTGAGGAACACAAATGCGAACAAGCCTGAATGGTCCCCAGGACTATATGCGAATGAAAACTCACACCCCAGAAGTGACTCGAACCCATACTCCCAGAAGCAACGCAACTGGTAACTACAGGGCGCCTTAATCCGCTTGACCATCACGGCCGTCAAAAGGAAGTGATAGCCGAGGCTATATGAGCCACTTCCCCGACGGCAACTCGGATGGTAATCTTGGGCATAGCATTTCACCAAATCACCTCATTCTTTGGGGCACACGTGAGGAACACAAATGCGAACAAGCCTGAATGGTCCCCAGGACTATATGCGAATGAAAACTCACACCCCAGAAGTGACTCGAACCCATACTCCCAGAAGCAACGCAACTGGTAACTACAGGGCGCCTTAATCCGCTTGACCATCACGGCCGTCAAAAGGAAGTGATAGCCGAGGCTATATGAGCCACTTCCCCGACGGCAACTCGGATGGTAATCTTGGGCATAGCATTTCACCAAATCACCTCATTCTTTGGGGCACACGTGAGGAACACAAATGCGAACAAGCCTGAATGGTCAGTTGCGTTGCTTCTGGGAGTATGGGTTCGAGTCACTTCTGGGGTGTGAGTTTTCATTCGCATATAGTCCTGGGGACCATTCAGGCTTGTTCGCATTTGTGTTCCTCACGTGTGCCCCAAAGAATGAGGTGATTTGGTGAAATGCTATGCCCAAGATTACCATCCGAGTTGCCGTCGGGGAAGTGGCTCATATAGCCTCGGCTATCACTTCCTTTTGACGGCCGTGATGGTCAAGCGGATTAAGGCGCCCTGTAGTTACCAGTTGCGTTGCTTCTGGGAGTATGGGTTCGAGTCACTTCTGGGGTGTGAGTTTTCATTCGCATATAGTCCTGGGGACCATTCAGGCTTGTTCGCATTTGTGTTCCTCACGTGTGCCCCAAAGAATGAGGTGATTTGGTGAAATGCTATGCCCAAGATTACCATCCGAGTTGCCGTCGGGGAAGTGGCTCATATAGCCTCGGCTATCACTTCCTTTTGACGGCCGTGATGGTCAAGCGGATTAAGGCGCCCTGTAGTTACCAGTTGCGTTGCTTCTGGGAGTATGGGTTCGAGTCACTTCTGGGGTGTGAGTTTTCATTCGCATATAGTCCTGGGGACCATTCAGGCTTGTTCGCATTTGTGTTCCTCACGTGTGCCCCAAAGAATGAGGTGATTTGGTGAAATGCTATGCCCAAGATTACCATCCGAGTTGCCGTCGGGGAAGTGGCTCATATAGCCTCGGCTATCACTTCCTTTTGACGGCCGTGATGGTCAAGCGGATTAAGGCGCCCTGTAGTTACCAGTTGCGTTGCTTCTGGGAGTATGGGTTCGAGTCACTTCTGGGGTGTGAGTTTTCATTCGCATATAGTCCTGGGGACCATTCAGGCTTGTTCGCATATATATATATATATATATATATATATATATATATATATATATATATATATATATATATATATATAATTTTTTTTTTTTTAACCTAGAAGGGGTACCACCTCTGGTGCAATTGTAGGGACCCATAGCCTCGGAGAAGAAAATAAAGAGTACTCAGAGAAGACCTTGTGGATCTTCACTGAACACTTTGATATTTTCTTCTCCTACCACCCCTATTCTTTTGGTATGTGTGTATATTTATCTAACTTTATTTGAAAATGTCATTACACAAAAAAGTTACAATATTGATTACATGCAGGGTACAAGGCTGCTTGTCACAAGTTGAACAGCTCCTCCAGCTCCTCATATGGCGGGCAGGAACCATGGATGCAGTGAGCATTTCCTCTCTGGATTGCCACACTAAGGCGCTGAAAAAGAAAACTGGCAGCTCTAGGGTCTCTAGTTGTTTCGATTAGCTTAGACCCCAACTCCTTCAAAAAGCTAGCAGCACTTTTACCCCAGGCACCAAGTGTCTCTGAGGCAATGGGGACAAAATTGTAGTGGTGCTCAAGGTCTCTGTATTTACGTGACTTAGCCGCTTCCCGGTGATTGGCAGCTCCTCCTGCTTGTGTAGCACTGAAGTCAACATAGGTATTGGCTAAAGTTGAAACGCAAGTGTAGTCCCACACCAACTGTCTACCATTCTTCCAGGGGTTCACCGTGATTCCGTCTGGGCAACCGACAGGCTCATCAGAGTTGCGGGACATTAGGTAATGGGGCTCTCTCTCTCTGCTGGACAACCGGCTGTGGTAAGGCTTCTTTTAATTATTTCATTGACCTCGCCGTGTCTTGCATGCCATCCTCCTGTCCTTTAGCAGAGAAGGCCATGCCGTCCGTATCTGTCAGCCTCTGCCTCGCTACAAATACACCTGTATTCGGTGTGGATTGGGGCAGCGAGGCGGAGAGCCACGGCAATTTGGAGGGCCTGAGGTGAGAGACAGGTGCCGGTTGCTGACATTGGGGTTGCTAATAGGAAATCACCTGCATGGGGAGCTGCTACAGCTCTAAGTCGGGCAGTGTCATGTGGTGTTGTCGCAGCTTCTTGGTCGGCAATGGGGCAATCCCAGCTGGATTGCTTATGGGCTTCAGAAGGCGGTGGTTTGGGTGCTGGTCCTGCGAGAGAGACCCATTTGGTTGTGCAGTCTGTAAAGCTGGGATCATGTACCCCTGCCTGTTGAACTAGGTGCTCAGGTAGGATTTCCTTCACCAAGTTGTCAGACCCCACTGAAGAGGACAGGAACGCTGGTACAGCAATTTGTGTTGCTGTGCGCACGCCAAGGCCCTAGAGTCTAACAGGAAGGGAGGCCTGTTTCCACTGTATGTCGCTGAGGGAAAGATTGAGGGCTTTTTCTAGTGTTGATTTCAGCACGCTGTCGTACTCTTCTAATTTAATATTGTTGAAAGATGACGAACATCTTAGAAAGTAGGTCAGCCTGGGGAGGGACAAGCATCTGGTGATGAGGTAAAGTGCATCATGAGCATCGATGTCTTCAATCCTCTCGTTCATCCTCTTCAGATCAGTTATCTTCTTACCAAGGACCCCGTCGATGGCATTCCTTCCAAGAGGAGCACCTAGGAGTGTGCTGTCCTCAGGGTTGGTTGTATGAATGTCAGGCAAAACAACCTTTATTTGCTCTCTTATGTGCTGGTTGGTGGAGGTTATTTCGCACTTGGAAGGGTTCAAGGTGAGGCCTAGGCTTGCTCCTTGCTCCTGAATTATTCTTATGTCGTCCAAGAGTGAGGCTGGGGAGCCAGCTAGAGTACCATAGCTGCCAGCTATGTAGTACTAGAGTACTACAGGGGCCTCGTAGCCTGGTGGATAGCGCGCAGGGCTCGTAATTCTGTGGCGCGGGTTCGATTCCCGCACGAGGCAGAAACAAATGGGCAAAGTTTCTTTCACCCTGAATGCCCCTGTTACCTAGCAGTAAATAGGTACCTGGGAGTTAGTCAGCTGTCACGGGCTGCTTCCTGGGGGTGGAGGCCTGGTCGAGGACCGGGCCGCGGGGACACTAAAGCCCCGAAATCATCTCAATATAACCTCAAGATAACCATCATCCAAAAACCAAATGTTGAGCTCACTGGGCAGGTTATCGGTGACTTCCTTGATAACTAGACAGAAAAGAAAAGGAGCAAGGGGGTCACCCTGTTGGACACCTTCTTGTGATTCAATTTCATGTTCCCCAAAAAGCAGAGTTAGATTCTTGCTGTAGCATGAGTTTACAAACGGGTAGAGGGAAGGAAAAAGGCGATGAACTGCACTGAGTATTGCATCCCTTCTAACCAGATTGAAAGCATTTTTGAAGTCCAGCTTTATCAGGGCTTTTTCATTCGTAATGTTGGCAATGTAGGCTCTAGCTGCATGAGCCGCTGCCTCACACCCTTGGGGAATGCCAAACCCAAGCTGTTTTGGCTTCAGCATGTCGGCTACTGCCTGACTAACTGCTCTAGCAGCAGCCTTAGCGACGAGACGCCGGTGTGAATTGCCCACAGCTATCGGTCTGATTCCTCCATCTTTTTTCCTCAGGGCACAGAGGGTAGCGCCAAAAAAGAGAGGCCGTATGGTCTCTGGTATGTTGCCAGCTAGACATGTGTTGGCGAATCTAGTTAGTTCCACCAGGAGGCCCTGTGCAATGTCTCCCAGTGCAGGGTTGAGCATTTGTTTGATGTGGTTGGGTCGTAGTCCTGTGAACCCACCTGCTGATCCTGGTGGGAAGGATAAAGCTGCTTTATGCACCATGGATTCGAGCACACACAGGGGTTCTGCCCTGGTGACACCGACTAGGGGAACACTGTCATCACGAGGAGCTCTGGGTGGGTGTTTTTCCCTCAGGGCTTGTACTGTATCGGCATCCCTGGTGGCAACTGTGTCTTCACTGGTGATGACTGATCGCCCCAATTGTGTTGCCTTCTTCTATTTTCTTGCTGACTGTTGCTCTGATTTTGGATGCCTCGGTTCAGCTGTTGATACCTTTCCTGCGGTGGGTGTTTTTCACACGGGTGGGGAGGGGTGCCTGGTTGTCCTCTCTAGGAAAACTATTTATAGCCATAATGACCGAGGAAGCTAGTGATTTGTCTCTCCTTGCAGGGACAGCTAGGCATATGTTTCCAAACAGGAGAAGATTGTGCCATGCTTGGATAGTTCCAGGGGAGTCATTGACCTTTTTCAAGAGGCTGGATAGTTTGGCTGCTGCCTGGGGCCGGGCAGCTTTGGGGATGTGCTGCAAGGTTCCAACCGATGTTGCTTTGATGGCTTCTAGTAGATTCTCTGTCGAAATGAGGCTGTTGGAGGTGTTTTCCCTGACTGCTGGAGTGGGGCCTTGATTGATACCCTCCTTGGGAGGGCGCCACATACCCGGACAATCGGTTCCGTTGTGAGCATGTTTGCGCACATCTCCGTTACGCTTGAGTCTCCACACCTTGTCATTCACTTGACATGTGTCATACTTGTCGTCGATTGATGGCTCCTCTTGGCTGAGAGAAGCCTGGCTGTCAGTCGTGACCTGCGATATCGGCGGGCGCTGGGCAGGCGCTGGGCGGGTGCTGGGCGGGTGCTAGACGGGCGCTGGGCGGGCGCTGGACAGGCACTGGGCAGGGGCTGGGCGGGCGCTGGGCGGGCGCCGGGCGGGCGCTGGGCAGGGGCTGGGCGGGCGCTGGGCGGGCGCCGGGCGGGGGCTGGGCGGGTGGAAGTGGCGTGAGGGGGTGGACACAGGGAGGTAGCGGTCGCGGTTGGGGGTGCGGCAGGGGGTGGCTCTTGGGTCGGGTGACGGTACACACTAGCGGGTATGGGGAGGGGGGGGGGGGGTCAGAGGGGTGACACTAACACGTTTGTATAATTTCGTGATATATCACTGCACAATATAATCTGGTTCACTGTGGACTCGATGCACTTAAAACACCATATCTGTTTCCCGGGAGCCGAGGTATCTATTTTTCAGGGATATTTTCATAAACACTTACACATGGGTCACCCCCCTCGACTGACCGCACAACAACACCCCATCCCCCCATCCCCCACCCCCCAACTCCACCACCATAACCGAGGGAGCCCCTCAGGGCGCCCTTGTTGGCCCTCACTGCAGTTCAAACGATTCCACACTGCCAATCCCCTTGTTTGATTGTTTTTGGTTGGATAGATCACCCTGGACACTTCCCGCCACTCTCACACCTTCCCAGGCAGTTCACACTGCACACTGTTGAGTCTGGGCCCCGTGGGGTCAGGGTGTCACTAGATAATGGCACATGGCTGGCAGAGCCTCCTCCAAGCGTCCGTTCCCTGTTGCGCCCATATATATATATATATATATATATATATATATATATATATATATATATATATATATATATATATATATATATATATATATATATATATATATATATATATTTATATATATATATATATATATATATATATATATATATATTTATATATATATATATATATATATATATATATATATATATATATTTATTTATATATATATATATGTATATATAAATATAGAAAACAAAAAGAATAAATAGATAGAAAACTATCACCTGAGGACCACATAAATATATATATGTATATATGTACATTTAATTCTTCTGTGTTAAAATATAATTTCGCGTAACATAAATTGTAAAGTCACGCAGCTAATCGAGGAAATTAAAATGAAATCATATACATTAAAATAATTTCCTCTAGAATGTTTAATATCAACTAAATAAAGGAGTTCCAGTAAGCAGTAGTAAGCTACGAAATTAAACTTATTAGTAAGTAACTATTTTTAGTAAAAGAAATGATAAACTGGACTCTTATCAATCCAACTAAATGTGGAAAGAATTCATGTTTCTGCCTGTCGTTCCTCACGTCGTCACTCTGACTAGGAAGAATCTGGCAATATGTTTAATATAAATCATAATGATGATTAAATCTACAAATCAGTGATTTTAGTAACTACTTGTGGTTAATACAAAGGTTGTATAAAATACAAAGATGTATGAAACTGTTGGTTATTTCCAAAATCTCGCTGGGGTCAAACCCCAAACCATTCCTGACCTCAAGAAGGACCACATGTTATTTGCAAAGCCTCCCATACACACCTACAGTGTTTATAACATTGTTTACATAATAGTACTTCCCCCCCCCCAACACACACACTCCAGAATCTCCCACACCAAGGAACATAAACCCACCAAACACACACGCACACGCACACGCACACACACACACACACACACACACACACACACACACACACATACACACACACACACACACACACACACACACACACACACACACACACACACACACACACACAGTGTGTGTGTTTGTTGGGTTTATGTTCCTTGGTGTTCTTGGTGTTTCTTCCAAAAACTATTCTTTTTGGGAATAAAGTATGCAATGCGTTATAATCTGGAAGAAAATATGATGGTTGATGTAATTGAAATACCTGACTTTAGGAGAGGACATTATGGCAACCTTAGAAATTTTGTTAGTGGGTATAATTGGACAGACTTGTTGCTAGGCAAGAAAGTGAATGAGATGTATGTCAAGTTTTGTGAAATATATGATAAAGGCACAAAAAAATTTATACCAAAACAGAGAAGCAGAACTAGGAAACAGGATTGGTTCAACAGAAAGTGCGAGAGGGCCAGAGACCAAAAGACACAAAAGTGGAATCAATACAGGAAGAGGCCAAACCCCCAAACATACCAGCGATAAAAAGATGCGATAAACAACTATACAGCAGTGAGGAGAGGGGTAGAAAGAAATTTTGAAGAAGGGATTGCAGACAAATGTAAAACAGAACCAGGTCTATTCTATAAATTCATAAACAACAAACTGCATGTAAAGGATGATATACAGAGGTTGAAAATGGGAAATAGATTCACGGAAAATGAAAAGGAAATGTGTGAAACATTAAACGAAAAGTTCCAAAGTGTGTTTGCACAAAATGAAACCTTCAGGGAACCAGATACAATACGAATTCCAGAGAACCATATAGAGCACATAGAGGTGTCTAGAGATGAAGTGGAAAAAATGTTCAAGGAGCTAAATAAGAACAAGGCAGTTGGTCCAGATGGAGTTTCACCATGGGTTCTGAGAGAATGTGCACCTGAGCTCAGCATTCCTCTTCAACTGATTTTTCAGGCATCCTTGTTTACAGGAGTTGTAGCTGATGTGTGGAAAAAGGCTAACATAGTTCCAATCTACAAAAGTGGAAGCAGGGAAGACCCCCTCAATTATAGACCTGTATCATTGACAAGTGTAATAGTCAAAATATTGGAAAAAATAATTAAAACTAAATGGGTAGAACACCTGGAGAGAAATGATATAATATCAGACAGACAGTATGGTTTTCGATCTGGAAGATCCTGTGTATCGAATTTACTCAGTTTCTATGATTGAGCAACAGAGATATTACAGGAAAGAAATGGCTGGGTTGTCTGCACTATCAGGACCTAAAAAGGCTTTCGACAGAGTTCCACATAAGAGGTTGTTCTGGAAACTGGAAAATATTGGAGGGGTGACAGGTAAGCTTCTAACATGGATGAAAAATTTTCTGACTGATAGAAAAATGAGGGCACTGGTCAGAGGCAATGTATCGGACTGGAGAAATGTCACAAGTGGAGTACCACAGGGTTCAGTTCTTGCACCAGTAATGTTTATTGTCTACATAAATGATCTACCAGTTGGTATACAGAATTATATGAACATGTTTGCTGATGATGCTAAGATAATAGGAAGGCTAAGAAACTTAGATGATTGTCATGCCCTTCAAGATGACCTGGACAAAATAAGTATATGGAGCACCACTTGGCAAATGGAATTTAATGTTAATAAATGCCATGTTATGGAATGTGGAATAGGAGAACATAGACCCCACACAACCTATATATTATGTGAGAAATCTTTAAAGAATTCTGATAAAGAAAGAGATCTAGGGGTGGTTCTAGATAGAAAACTATCACCTGAGGACCACATAAAGAATATTGTGCAAGGAGCCTATGCCACGCTTTCTAACTTCAGAATTGCTTTTAAATACATGGATGGCGATATACTAAGGAAAGTGTTCACGACTTTTGCTAGGCCAAAGCTAGAATATGCAGCGGTTGTGTGGTGCCCATATCTTAAGAAGCACATCAATAAACTGGAAAAGGTGCAAAGACATGCTACTAAGTGGCTCCCAGAACTGAAGGGCAAGAGCTACGAAGAGAGGTTAGAGGCATTAAATATGCCAAAACTGGAAGACAAAAGAAAAAGAGGTGATATGATCACTACATACAAAATAGTAACAGGAATTGATAAAATCGATAGGGAAGATTTCCTGAGACCTGGAACTTTAAGAACAAGAGGTCATAGATATAAACTAGCTAAACACAGATACCGAAGAAATATAAGAAAATTCACTTTCGCAAATAGAGTGGTAGACAGTTGGAACAAGTTAAATGAGAAGGTGGCGGAGGCCAAGACTGTCATTAGTTTCAAAGCGTTATATGACAAAGAGTGCTGGGCAGACGGGACACCACGAGCGTAGCTCTCATCCTGTAACTACACTTAAGTAATTACACACACAATCACACACACACACACACACACACACACACACACACACACACACACACACACACACACACCCTACCCCCTACCCCCTACCCTCCCCCTCTTACCCACCCCCTGTACCCTCCCCCTCTTACCAACCCCCTGTACCCTCCCTCTCTCCCCCACCACCCCAAGCCCTCCCTCCTCCACCAATCTCCCTGTGCAATGTCCCCCCAGCTCCCACTCACCCCAGATCCCAAAGGTCCCCCATCCCCAGAGAAGAAGCAGAAGAGAGTCAGTTTCAGGGTGATGTACTCGAACATAGATGTGATCACAAGCAAGACAAGTGAACTAAGGGAAAGAGCACAAGAAGTTAACCCAGATGTAATCAGACTCACTGAAACAAAACTCTCTGGAATCATAACGAATGCCGTGTTTCCCCAGGAGTACACAGTAATAAGGAAAGAGAGGGAAGGTAGGGGATGAGGCGGAGTGTCCCTACTCATGAGAAAGGAATGGAGTTTTAAGGAGATGGCCATCCCGGGCTGTGAGGAGTTCAGAGACTACATAGCATGCACCATAACAATGGGAGGACCAAGAATAGCAGTAGCAGTAATATACAACCCCCCACCAAATGACAGAAGACCCAGTCAAGAGTATGAAAACAACAACATGGCAGTTAACACTATAATTGAGAGGGCAGCCTCTGCTGCCTGTAGAAATAGATCCCACCTGCTCATCATGGGCGACTTCAATCATGGAAGAATTGACTGGGAGAACAAGGAACCGCATGGAGGCGAGGTCACGTGGAGAGCCAAACTATTGGATGTGGTGACACGCAACTTTTTAACCCAGCATGTCGGAGAACCCACAAGGATGAGAGGCAATGACGAACCAACGAGACTCGACCTAGTCTTCACTCTGTACGACTCCGACATAAGAGAAATCGGTTTTGAGGACCCAGTAGGAATGAGCGACCACTGGTGGAATGTACTGGTGTTTGAGTACTTGATTGAAGAAGGGTTATTGAACTCGAGGAGGGATACCGAAACCAAAAGGTTAGCATACCGAAAGGGAAACTATGAGGGGATAAGAAAATTCCTAACAGATATAGCATGAAAAACAGAGCTCAGGGGAAAGACGGCCCAAGATATGATGGATTACATCACGCAGAAGTGCAAGGACGCAGCAAACAAGTTTGTCCTAGTCCAAAAGGAAAACAGAGAAATGAAAATGAGAAACCCATGGTTTAATCAGAGATGTAGGCTAGCTAAGCAGCAAAGTAAAAGGGCATGGAGAAACTATAGGAATAACAGGACACTGGAGAGCAGAGAAAGATACCAGAATGCCAGGAATGAATATGTCAGGATGAGAAGAGAGGCAGAAAGACAATACGAAAATGACATCGCAAGCAAGGCAAAGACTCAGCCTAAATTGTTGCATAGCCACATTAGGAGAAAAACAACAGTAAAGGAACAGGTTATGAAATTAGGGATAGGGGCAGAAGGATTCACTACAAATGACAAGGAAGTGTGTGAGGAATTGAATAAGAAATTTCAGGAGGTCTTCACCTTAGAGCAAGGAGAAATTCCAGAGGTAAGTGAGGGAATAGCTAACCAGGAACCACTGGAAGAGTTTGAGATTACCAGTGGGGAAAGTAAGGAAGTGTTTACTAGAGTTGGATGAGACGAAGGCTATAGGCCCAGATGGAATCTCCCCTTGGGTTCTAAAGGAATGAGCAGAAGAACTGTGCCTACCACTCTCCATAGTGTATAACAAATCACTGGCAACAGGGGAACTGCCAGATATTTGGAAAGCAGCTAACGTAGTCCCGATATACAAGAAAGGGGATAGACAGGAGGCACTGAACTACAGGCCAGTGTCCCTGACCTGCATACCACGCAAACTGATGGAGAAGATTGTGCGAAAAAAATTAGTGGAGCATCTGGAGCGAAGGAACTTTGTAACACAGCATCAACATGGGTTCAGGGATGGCAGGTCCTGCCTCACAGGGTTACTTGAATTCTACGACCAGGCAACAAAAATAAGGCAAGAAAGAGAAGAGTGGGCAGACTGCATATTTTTGGATTGTCAGAAAGCCTTTGATACAGTGCCACACAAGAGGCTAGTGCGAAAGTTGGAGATGCAGGCTGAAGTGAAAGGGAAGGTACTCCGGTGGATAGAGGAGTACCTAAGCAACAGGAGACAACGAGACTGTGTGAGGGGTGAGGTCTCAGATTGGCGAGACGTCACAAGTGGAGTCCCGCAGGGGTCAGTCCTTGGACCTATACTGTTTCTGGTATATGTAAATGATCTCCCAGAGGGTATAGATTCGTTCCTCTCAATGTTCGCCGACGATGCAAAAATTATGAGGAGGATTGAAACAGAGGATGATAGTAGGAGGCTACAAGATGACCTGGATAGACTGAGTGAATGGTCCAACAAATTGAATGTGAATGGCTGTTGAAGTTCAACCTGAGTAAATGCAAAGTAATGAAACTAGGCAGTGGAAACAGGAGGCCAGGCACAGGATACAGAATAGGAGATGAAGTACTTAATGAAACAGACAGAGAGAAAGATCTAGGAGTTGATATCACACCAAACCTGTCTCCTGAAGCCCACATAAAGAGAAAACGTCTGCGGCATATGAGAGGCTGGCTAACATCAGAACGGCGTTCAGGAACCTGTGTAAGGAATCATTCAGAATCTTGTACGCCACATATGTAAGACCAATCCTGGAGTATGCGGCCCCAGCAAGGAGCCCGTACCTTGTCAAGCACAAGACGAAGCTGGAAAAAGTACAAAGGTATGCTAATAGACTAGTCCCAGAACTAAGAGGCATGAGTTATGAGTAAAGGCTGCGCGAAATGCACCTTACGACACTGGAAGACAGAAGAGTAAGGGGGGACATGATCACAACCTACAAAATCCTCAGGGGAATCGACCGGGTAAACAAGGATGAACTATTCAACACTGGTGGGACGCGAACAAGCGGACACAGGTGGAAGCTGAGTACCCAAATGAGCCACAGAGACGTTAGAAAGAACTTTTTCAGTGTCAGAGTAGTTAGTAAATGGAATGCACTAGGAAGTGATGTGGTGGAGGCTAACTCCATACACAGTTTCAAATGTAGATATGATAGAGCCCAGTAGGCTCAGGAATCTGTACACCAGTTGATTGACGGTTGAGGGGCGGGACCAAAGAGCCAAAGCTCAACCCCCACAAGCACAATTAGGTGAGTACCTACACACAGTTCATTTCAGCCAGCCATGGAGGGAGGGTCGTTGGGGTCACACACTACAATAAACGCCAATATTTTTGGGTTAATTAAGGCTACAGTGACAGATCACAGATCTAGGGGTATCACAAAGCGTATAACCACCACGAATAGGAAAGAAAAAATACAGTGCTATCACTAGAACTTTGTGTTAAACAGTGAATTCACCAGACAGGCCACGTGGGAGGGCCCACAAGGCTTTGTTTACATATTGGGTCAAGTGATCAGTGGTACAGTGAATTGGTGAACTGTAACACAACAGACACACCGATACAGTGACTGACTCCAGAGATCTGTGTTAGATAGAGAAGAACCGCCATCATCAATCTACTGGATTAGTGAATCATAACGTGGGAGACGACAACGGAGCACTTCGTTATCCAGCATCGTAATTATTCACCGTGTTGTGTGAGCGGGAGGCTGACAGGTAGGTACCCCTCTCTGGTCAATTCTTCAGGTGTACAGAGGTAAAATATTACCAAATACTTGTTCAGTAATTCAGATACACTTAAAATATCAAAATGGCTCATTTTGGGTAGAGGATGACATTATACGGGACCCCCGTAACACACGCACGCTCACACACGTACGTTTGCATGCACACACGCACGCACACGCAAAAACAAACACACGCACATGCACGCACACACACATACGTCCAGTCAGGCTAGAAGGGATTAACACCTTTCGTGGAAAGGGGATAAAACCTCACTCATAATCCACCCCCTCTCTTACCCCCTCTCTTACCTGCCGTGAGCTTCAGACAACACCTCACCTCCTCGTAACCCCCATCCCACGTGCACACACACACACGTTCTCTCTGTTCTCTCTCTAGCTCTCTCTGTCTCTGTCTCTGCCTCTCTCTCTCTCTCTCTCTCTCTCTCTCTCTTTTGCTCTCTCTCTCTCTCTTGTTCTTTCTCTCTTGCTCTCTCTCTCTTGCTCTCTCTCTTGACAAGAGGCAAAACGGCAGGAGGATGTAACAGGGACACAGGAAACAGCCAGAGTGACCAAACGAAGGAAATGTTAACCCAAGTTCTGGAGGAATTCAGGAGGGAGATGCATGAAATGAGGATTACAATTAACAATCTGCAAAGTGAGCTGACATCAGCAGGGGAGGAGATCAAATCCCTCACAGAGAAAAATAAAAAGACCGAGCATCAGATTATCATCCAAAGGGAAGGTGGGAATGTTACATCAGAAGGAAATGCCTCTGTACCTGAAACATTTGCGGAAAGACTGAAAAAGAGTTCAGAAGCAATGGACACAGTGAGGGAAGTAGCGATGCAAGCAGCTACATCACAGGAAGCAGCAAGGTGCACCACTCAGCTGCTGGAGAGAATAAGATCAGTGGTAGTTGTAGGCATCAAAGAACAGGAAGGATCCAACAGGCAAGAATGGAATAGTAAGGATAAAGAGGCAGTACATCGGCTATTGAAGGGGTTACAGATGTGAGGGGCTGAACAAAACATTGAGAAGGTTTTCAGGTTGGGCTGGTACAACAAGGACAGAAACCGACTTGTAAAGATGGTGTTTACAAACGAAACCACAAAGGAGGATATTCTCGAAAGGAAGAGTCATCTGCAACATGTGGAGGGATACAAAAAAGTATTCCTGCAGAGGGACAGGACGAAGGAGGAGAGAGCCAGGGCAGCAGAGGCAAGGAGGAAGCGCAGGGAGAGAGGAGCAAACCAGGAAATCACAGCCCCCAACACAACAGTCCCAGGGACAAGAGGGGAACTCAAAACCAGCATCCCAGCAACTCCAGAGGGGAGGGCAATACCACCACCCCCCTCTGCATAGAAACCCTCCCTTCCCCTCACCCTACCTGCCCCCCTCCCTTCCCCTCACCCTACCCTCCCTATCCCTCCTCCCCCTCACCCCGTATCCTCCATGTCCCCCCTATCTCCTTAACCCACACCCTACCTATCCCCCCTTCCCTTAAGCCCCCACCCCCCACCCCAAAATCCTTTGAGACCTTGCAAATCACCTCACATATTTTGTCACCCACAGAACAGCTTCACACACCAGCAGAATGCTCGCCAAGAAAGGGACAAGAAAATGAACAGAAGAAAGTGAGCTTCAAGGAAATGTACACTAACATAGATGGGATTACAAATAAAACAAGTGAACTTGGAGAATGGGCACTAGAAGAAAACCCAGACATAATAGCACTCACAGAAACAAAGCTAACAGAAATTATAACAAACGCAGTGTTTCCACAGGGCTACTTTGTAGTGAGGAAAGAGTGAGAAGGGAGAGGATGAGGTGGTGTAGCTTTGCTACTAAGAGAAGGTTGGAGTTTTGAAGAGATGGTAATTCAGAGCTGTGAAAGTTTCAGAGACTACATATCAGGCACCATAGCAACTGGAGGACAGGAAATTATAGTAGTAGTCATATATAACCCCCCACCGAATGACATACGACCCAGACAGGAATATGATAGAAACAACTTGGCCATCATCAATATAATAGAGAGAGCAGCTTCTGTGGCTAGCAGGAACGGATCCAGACTACTAATCACGGGAGACTTCAACCATGGGAAGATAGATTGGGGGAACAGAGACTCACATGGAGGCCCAGACACATGGAGAGCTAAGCTGCTGGATGTGGCAACCAGAAACTTTCTAAGTCAACACGTCAAGGGACCGACAAGAATGAGAGGAGGGGATGAACCAGCCTTGCTTAATCTGATATTTACCCTAAATGAGTCGGATATAAGGGAAGTTAAGTTGGAAGCACCCTTGGGAATGAGTGATCATAGTGTATTGAGCTTTGAGTACCTGGTTGAGCTAGGAATTATCACCCCCAAAAAAGAACTGGGAAACAAAGGGCTGGCGTACCGAAAGGGAAACTATGAGGAGATGAATAAATTCCTATGGGATATGCATTGGGACACAGAACTCAGAACCAAGTCCGTACAAGACATGATGGACTTTGTCACCCAAAAATGTCAGGAGGCTGTAAGCAAGGTTTGTCCCAGCCCGACAGGAAAAAACAGAGAAACAAAGGATGAATCCATGGTTTAATAGGGAATGTATGAAAGCAAAGGAGCTGAACAAAAGGGCATGGAGGAACTTCCGTAATAACAGAACACCAGAAAGTAGAGAGATACCAGAGAACCAGGAACGAGTATGTTAGTGTGAGAAGAGCAGCTGAGAAAAGGTATGAAAATGATATAGCTAATAAAGCTAAGGCCGAACGAAAGCTACTACACAGTCACATAAGGAGGAAGACAACAGTGAAGGAACAGGTGATGAAACTTAGGGTGGCCGAGGACAGGTACACAGAGAATGACAAAGAGGAGTGTGAAGAACTCAACAAAAGGTTCTAGGAGGTCTTTACAATAGAACAGGGAGAAGTCACGGCGCTAGGAGAGGTGGCAGCAAACCAGGTGACCTTGGATAGGTTCGAAATTACAAGAGATGAGGTCAAGAAGCACCTATTGGAGCTGGATGTGAGAAAAGGTGTTGGGCTGGACGGAATCTCACCATGGGTATTGAAAGAGTGTGCAGGAGCACTTTGCTTGCCACTCTCCATAGTGTATAGTAGGTCACTGGAAACGGGAGACCTACCAGAAATATGGAAGACTGCTAATATAGTAC